>NW_027016547.1:0-88257 GCF_036934945.1 Oncorhynchus masou masou | reverse complement strand
TTCCCATGTAATGGAAAAAAGTGTTAATGGGTTTCAATCACATTTTCAGCTCTGATGGTTGTCACAAAAACTGTTGCATTAAAACCTTTTTTAAGGGCTAGGCGTCCCGCTAGCAGGAAAACTTCCAGTGGAACTGGGGGGCGCGCAATTCAAATAAATAATCAATCATAAAAAAATATGGATATTAAAACACACACACATATATATGAAGATGAAGTCGGAAGTTTACATACACCTTTGCCAAATACATTTAAACTCAGTTTCACAATACCTGATATTTAATCCTAGTAAAAACTCCCTGTCTTAGGTCAGTTACAGGCTGACTACACTGTTCGCGTTGCGTGTGTGAGCTTTGAAAAATACATTCAGTAATCTACATTATTAAATTATTGCACCCACACTGCTCTCGCACGCCAACACGCGTCTGCGTTGCCAAGGACTAAACTAGAAATCAGTTCTATTTGTGACGCAGATTGCGTTGCAAGTCCTGCCTCTCCCATCTCCTCATTGGTTTATAGAAGCAGGTACACACGTGCCATCTCCTCATTGGTTATACCCACATGGGTGACTGAAAGACGAACGAGGTCAGTGGCTGTAATGCACCTAATTTATGAGTTGCCAATCACAATATAAAGTCAAGAGAAGAAAAAGCCTGGAAGGAGGAGAGATGACTAGAAACGATTCGGTTGAACGTTTTAATGTGTGGATTAATTGTTGGAGTAGAGGACCTTGTGCATTTCACGTAAAATAACAACTTAATGTTTATATCCCAGGGCAAATTAGCTAGCAAAAGCAAGCTTGCTAAATTGTCATAAATGTTTAATGCTTTTCGACCTGTCCCCAAATGAATGTAATTGGTTCAGAGTTTGTTTTGATATTTTAACCTGATCTCGTTTGGTGTGGGGGGACAAAATACATTCATGCACGATGGCACGCGATGGCTTTAACATTGTTTAACTTTGGTCAAGCATTTCCCACAATAAGTTGGGTGAATGTTGGCCCATTCCTCCTGACAGAGCTGGTGTGACTGAGTCAGATTTGTAGGCCTCCTTTGCTCACACACGCTTTTTAAGTTCTGCCCACAAATTTTCTATGGGATTGAGGTCAGGGCTTTGTGATGGCCCCTCCAATACCTTGACTTTGTTGTCCTTAAGCCATTTTGCCACAACTTTGGAAGTATGCTTGGGGTCAATGTCCATTTTGAAGACCCATTCGCGACCAAGCTTTAACTTCCTGACTTGACATGTTGCTTCAATATATCCACATAATTGTCCTTCCTCATGATGCCATCTATTTTGTGAAGTGCACCAGTCCCTCCTGCTGCAAAGCCCTCCCACAACATGATGCTGCCTCCCCCGTGCTTCACAGTTGGGATGGTGGTCTTCAGCTTGCAAGCATCCCCCTTTTTCCTCCAAACATAATGGTCATTATTGCCAAACAGTTCTATTGTTGTTTCAACAGACCAGAGGACATTTCTCCAAAAAGTACGATCTTTTTCCCCATGTGCAGTTGCAAACCGTAGTCTGACTTTTTTGTGGTGGTTCTGGAGCAGTGGCTTCTTCCTTGCTGAGCGGCCTTTCAGGTTATGTCAATATAGGCCTTGTTTTACCGTGGATATAGATACTTTGTACCGGTATCCTCCAGCATCTTCACAAGGTCCTTTGCTGTTGTTCTGGAATTGATTTGCACATCTCACAAAAGTATGTTCATCTCTAGGAGACAGAAAGCATCTCCTTCCTGAGCGGTATGATGACTGCGTGGTCCCACGGTGTTTAATTTTTCGTACTATCATTTGTACAGATGTACGTGGTGCCTTCAGGCATTTGGAAATTGCTCCCAAGGATGAACCAGACTTGTGGAGGTCTACAATTTCTTGGCTGATTTATTTTGCTTTTCCAATGATGTCAATGAAAGAGGCACTGAGTTGAAGGTAGGCATTGAAATAATTCCACAGGTACACCTCCATTTGACTCAAATGATGTCAATTAGCCTATCAGAAGCTTCTAAAGCCATGACATCATTTTCTGGAATATTCCAAGCTGTTTAAAGGCACAGTCAACTTATTGTATGGAAACTTCTGACCCACTGGAATTGTGATACAGTGAATTAAGTGAAATAATCTGTCTGTAAACAATTGTTGGAAAAATTACTTGTGTCATGCACAAAGTAGATGTCCTAACCAACTTGCCAAAACTATAGTTGGTTAACAAGAAATTTGTGGAGTTGTTGAAAAACCAGTTTTAATGACTCCAACCTAAATGTCTGTAAACTTCCAACTTCAACTGTATATTACTATTTTATATCAATTGAAAGCTTAAATTCTTGTTAATCGAATGCCATGCATACCATGAGCTTGTTTGAGGAAGGCGCACCACATCAAAATATTTTTCCACCGGCATAGGTTTCATAATTCACAAATAGTGATCTGATCTGTGTCCCTGTACTAAAACGGGTATTTCTTAGTTTTGGAACCTTGAACAGACTGCTGACACCCTGTGGAAGGAATTGCATCCAGTGAGCTAATTTTCCAAATGACCTCATAGTTGCCATTCTAAGAGGATGGTCTCTCTCAAAAACATTTCTGGTTGATTTTTCTTTGGATTTTCTCCTACCATATCTATTGTTATATTCTCCTACATTATTTTAACATTAATACAAACTTCAAAGTGTTTTCTTTCAAATGGTACCAATTATATGCATATCCTGGCTTCAGGGCCTGAGCAACAGGCAGTTTACTTTGAGCACGTCATTCAGACAGGAAATGGAGAAGGGGTCTAGCCCTAAGAAGTTTTTAAATAGCCAATGTGCCCACTCTGGTCTTGGCATGTGTGCAATAGACAACAGCTCGCAGATACAGTGCGTGTTGGCTAGTCTACATGAGATTCTGTATGGATAAGAGCAAGATTATTTTCATTTGTCAAACTAAAAACAAAGCATCACCAGAATAAGACCCTTGATATTTATTGGAAAGGAACATCAAGCTCATCATCTTGCACGTTCACCACCCTGTGAAGTTCATCATAACGTATTTAATCTATAGCCTAATAAACTGCATGCCTTCCTGAGCCGTACTGGGAGGACCACACAACATATTGAGTGACGCCAAGTTTAATTCGATATGATGGTTATTATATCAATATTTACTCATCAAGGCATTTCCACCGACCATTTATCACATGATACATTTTACAGACAAAAGATTCCACCAAAATGTCTACAATTTTACCAACATTTCCTGTTTCAGCCTGGTCGTGACTTTCTTCATGCGTCAAGTAATTCTTCCTCATTAAATGGTTGGATTGAAACATGGTTAGTGACTCACCTGATGGAGTAGTGCAGTGATCTGTTCTGAACGTCTCTGTAGCGCCCACTGTGGTGAGACTCTTATCCCTCTCAGCATGGGGTTCACCTCTCTCAGGGAATACATCCCTCACCAGACAGGACCTCCAAACCCTCAACTAGCACCGTCTATCGACCAGAAACCCCCAAATAGCACAGTCTATAGATCACCAAACCCTCAACTAGCACTTTCTACATAGACCTCCAAGCACACTTTCTACATAGACAGAAAAAAAGTAGTCTCTTTCTGTCTATGTACACTCCAAAACCATCAACTAGTCTACAACTATCGGTGTTGACCTCCAAGGACTCAAGTATCACTGTCTATATTCCAAACCCTCAATTGTCTAGAACCATTTATACAAGCTGAAACTTGGGAGAACAGTGTTAACTTTCTTTATAATGTTTTATTTTGAAGTTTAATCTTTCACTTTAGGATTGAGACAGATGTATACTGTCCTGGAAATAATACATTAACCAAGCTCCTTCAGTTAGTTTCAGCTGCAACATAACCATTTCATTACACCTTGTTTGGAATGATTAATAACATTTGTATACACCTTAGACACAGCACGTGTTAGAGCTGTCCCAATTCTGGACTTTGGTTGTGTGTCTCGGGTCTGTGGGCCTGGACAGGGTCGTATGACAGACTGAGGCTAACCAACCAGCCAGACAAACGTTGAATTTTCTGAAAATAATTACCTAGAAGTACAAAACATCTTCAGCAAGAAATAAATTGAATGTGGTTTTGGAGGAAGTTCATATGAAACAGAACCTATGTAAAATAATCATTTTCCCCAAATGAATAGTGAATTTGCCCGTATGCTCTCATATACACAGCAACATATGCACCATATTGCCCCACAGAGTATAGTGTTGTGGGCACACAGAAGGATGGCATAGACAAATAGACAATAATTATCTGACAACATTTTCCAAGAAGACCAATGACCCCTACTAACCACGGGTAAAATTCCCTCACAATGATCTCAAGTGTGTTTTTAATACACAATGAAATTAAACAGACTACCACTTGGTAATCAGTAAACTCGCAGGTAAGTTTTGGTGGACTGCCATTACAATAATTTCACGGGAACCTGGAAAATGATGTATGTAGTGTGGATAGCCACTGAATGACAGCCCGGTTAGCCAATATGGTTGGGGGGGGGTCACACAATGCAAATAGTCCGGAGAGCCATTTGATTACCTGTTCAGGAGATTTATGGCTTGGGGATAAAAACTGTTGAGAAACATGTTTGTCCAAGACTTGGAACTCTGGTACCACTTGCCATGGGTCCTGTGTGGCTCAGTCGGTAGAGCATGGCGCTTGCAACGCCAAGCGTCGTGGGTTCGATTCCCGCTGGGACCACCCATATGTAAAAGTAGTGGCCCCAGCCGACTTGTAAGTCGCTTTGGACAAAAGCGTCTGCTAAATGGGATATATTATTATTATATTATAGAAAGAACAGTCCATGACTGGGGTGGCTGGGGACTTTGATCCTTTCTAGGGCCTTTCTCTGACACCGCCTGGTGTAGAGGTCCTGGATGGCGGCAGCTTAGCCCCAGTGATGTACTGGGCCGTACACACTACCCTCTGTAGTGGCTTGTGGCCAGAGGCCGAGCAATTGCCGTACCAGACAATGATGCAACCAGTGATGCAACCAGGATGCTGTCGATGTTGCAGCTGTAGAACCTTTTGAGGATCTCAATGTTTTTAGTTCCCTGAGGGGGAATAGGCTTTGTCGTGCCCTCTATACGACTGTCTTGGTGTGCTTGGACCATTCTAGTGTGTTGTTGATGAGGACACCAAGGAACTTGAAGCTCTCAACCTGCTCTACTACAACCCCATCGATGAGAATGGGTGTGCTCGGTCCTCCTTTTCCTGTAGTCCACAATCGTCACCTTAGTCTTGGTTACGTTGAGAGATAGGTTGTTATTCTGGCACCACCAGGCCAGGTCTCTGACCTCCTCCCTATAGGCTGTCTCGTCGTTGTCGGTGATTAGGCCTACCACTGTTGTGTCGTCTGCAAACTTAATGATGGGATAATGGTGTTGATGTGAGCCATTATCAACCTTTCAAAGCACTTCATGGCTACGGACATGAGTGCTACGAGTCTGTAGTCATTTAGGCAGGTTGCCTTTGTGTCCTTGGGCACAGGGAATAAGGTGGTCTGCTTGAAACATGTTGGTATTACAGACTCAATCAGGGACATGTTGAAAATGTCAGTGAAGACACCTGCCAGTTGGTCAGCACATGCCCGGAGCACACGTCCTGGTAATCCGTCTGGCCCCGCAGCCTTGTGTATGTTGACCTGTTTAAAGGTCTTACTCACGTCGGCTACAGAGAGCGTGATCACAGTTGTCTGGAACAGCTGATGCTCTCATGCATGCCTCAGTGTTGCTTGCCTCGAAGCGAGCATAGATGTGATTTAGCTCGTCTGGTAGGCTCGTGTCACGGGGCAGCTCACGGCTGTGCTTTCCTTTGTAGTCTGTAACAGATTTCAAGTCCTGCCACAAGACGAGCATCGGAACCGGTGTAGTATGATTCAATCTTAGCCCTGTATTGATGCTTTGATTGTTTGATGGTTCATCGCAGGGCACAGCAGGATTTCTTGTAAGCTTCCGGGTTAGAGTCCCGCACCCTTCAACAATGTAGAATAATAGTGAAGACATCAAAAATATGAAATAACACATGGAATCATGTAGCAACCAAAAAAAGTGTTAAACAATCAAAATATATGTTATATTTGACATTCTTCAAATAGCCAGCCTTTTCCTTGATGAAAGTGTTGCACACGCTTGGAATTCCCTCAACCAGCTTCACCTGGAATGCTGAGAGGGTAATTTAATTCCTATATGTTCATTAATCAATTCAATTATAACAAAGCAAAACACTTTGTCTGTTTCTAAGAATTTGTAAGGTTCTTATTTGCATAAAATAGTCAAAGATCAGTCTCAAAATTAATCAATTAGCGTTTATTCCCGAGAGCTCTGGTCATAATACCATGTACATTGGTTTATATACCTCACATTTCGTCATAAATGTCTCTCCTCCTCTCAGATACAATGGCAATATAGTTCCCACATCCTTCCCACATAATCAATCCCATAACAAATGCTTTTCCAACGGTCTTGAAGGAGTTCCCACAAACGCTGGGCACTTGTTGGCTGCTTTTCCTTCACTCTGTGGTCCGACTCATCCCAAACCATCTCAATTTGGTTGAGGTCAGGGGATTTTGGAGGCCAGGTCATCTGATGCAGCACTCCATCACTCTCCTTCTTGGTCAAATAGCCCTTACACAGCCTGGAGGTGTGTTCATTGTCCTGTTGAAGAACAAATTATAGTCCCACTAAGCCCAACCAGATGGGATGGCGTATCGCTGAAGAATGCTGTGGTAGCCATGCTGGTGAAGTAAATAAATCACAGACAGCATCACCAGAAAAGCACCCCCACACCATAACACCTCCTGCTCCATGCTTTACAGTGGGAAATACACGTGGAGATCATCCGTTCACCCTCACCGCGTCTCACAAAGACACAGCGGTTGGAACCAAAAATCTCCAATTTGGACTCCAGACCAAAGGACAAATTTCCAACAGTATAATGTACATTGCTCATGTTTCTTGGCCCAAGCAAGTCTCTTATGCTTATTTGTGTCCTTCAGTAGGGATTTCTTTGCAGCAATTCGACCACGAGAGCCTGATTTACAGTGTCCTCTGAAGATTTAATGTTGAGATGTGTCTGTTACTTGAACTCTGTGAAGCATATATTTGGGCTGCAATTTCTAAGGCTGGTAATTCTAATGAACTTAACCTCTGCAGCAGAAGTAACTCTGGGTCTTCCTTTCCTGTGGCGGTCCTCATGAGAGCCAGTTTCATCATAGCGCTTGATGGTTTTTGCTACTGCAAAGTTCTTGAAATGTTACGTATTGACTGATCTTCATGTCTTAAAGTAATGATGGACTGTTGTTTCTCTTTGCTTATTTGAGCTGTTCTTGTTATGTACTTGAGTGAAGACCCAAAAGCGGTTTTAACAGAAAACAGAGTTCTTTAATGAAAAACAGGAATGGCATAAATCCTCTTCCAACGTTGACAATGGAACAAAAAGAACGTAGTATAGTGCAGGATGCACCTGCCAGGCAGACTCCGACAGGATAGGACAAGGTGGAAGCAAACGAGACGACAGCTTGCTTCTGGCATCAAAAACACAAACAAGAATCAGACACTGAAAGTAGCAGGAACAGAGAGAGAAATAGAGACCTAATCAGAGGGGAAAGAGAGAACAGGTGTGAAAGAGTGAATGAGCTAGTTAGGGGAGATGTAGAACAGCTGAAGAATGAGAGACAGAGAAGGTAACCTAAAAAGACCAGCAGAGAGAGACAGAGTGAAGAGAAAGGACAGGAACAGACATAACAAGACATGACAGTACCCCCCACTCACCGAGCGCCTCCTGGCGCACTCGAGGAGGAAACCTGGCGGCAACGGAGGAAATCATCGATCAGCGAACGGTCCAGCACGTCCCGAGAGGGAACCCAACTCCTCTCCTCAGGACCGTACCCTCCCAATCCACTAGGTACTGAAGACCACGGCCCCGAGGGCGCATGTCCAAAATCTTACGAACCCTGTAGATGGGTGCGCCCTCGACAAGGATGGGGGGGAGGGACGAGCGGGGGCGCGAAGAACGGGCTTAACACAGGAGACATGGAAGACCGGGTGAACGCAACGAAGATAGCTGGAGAAGAAGTCGCACTGCGACAGGATTAATGACCTGGGAAATACGGAACGGACCAATGAACCGCGGGGCCAACTTGCGAGAAGCTGTCTTAAGGGGAAGGTTCTGAGTGGAGAGCCATACTCTCTGACCGCAACAATATCTAGGACTCTTGGTCCTACGCTATTAGCGGCCCTCACAGTCTGCGCCCTATTACGGCAAAGTGCCGACCTGACCCCTTCCAGGTGCGCTCGCAACGCTGGACAAAAGCCTGAGCGGAGGGGACGCAGGACTCGGCGAGCTGAGATGAGAACAGCGGAGGCTGGTACCCGAGGCTACTCTGAAAAGGAGATAGACCGGTAGCAGACGAGGGAAGCGAGTTGTGGGCGTACTCTGCCCAGGGGAGCTGTTCTGACCAAGACGCAGGGTTACGAAAAGAAAGACTGCGTAAAATGCGACCAACAGTCTGATTGGCCCGTTCGGCTTGACCGTTAGACTGGGGATGAAAGCCGGACGAGAGACTGACGGAAGCCCCAATCAAACGGCAAAACTCCCTCCAAAATTGAGACGTGAACTGCGGGCCTCTGTCGGAAACGACGTCAGACGGAAGGCCATGAATTCGGAAAACATTCTCGATAATGATCTGAGCCGTCTCCTTAGCAGAAGGGAGCTTAGCGAGAGGAATGAAATGAGCCGCCTTAGAGAATCTATCGACAACCGTAAGAATAACTGTCTTCCCGCTGATGAAGGCAGTCCGGTGATGAAATCTAAAGCGATGTGAGACCACGGTTGAGAGGGAATGGGAAGCGGTCTGAGACGGCCGGCAGGAGGAGAGTTCCCAGATTTAGTCTGCGAGCAGACCGAACAAGCGGCGACAAATCGACGCGCATCACGTTCCCGAGTGGGCCACCAGAAACGCTGGCGAATGGAAGCGAGCGTACCCCGAACGCCGGGGTGGCCGGCTAACTTGGCAGAGTGGGCCCACTGAAGAACGGCCGGACGAGTAGGAACGGGAACGAACAGAAGGTTCCTAGGACAAGCTCGCGGCGACGGAGTGTGAGCGAGTGCTTGCTTTACCTGCCTCTCAATTCCCCAGACAGTCAACCCGACAACACGCCCTTCAGGGAGAATCCCCTCGGGGTCGGTGGAGACCTCAGAAGAACTGAAGAGACGAGATAAAGCATCAGGCTTGGTGTTTTTTGAGCCCGGACGATAAGAAATAACAAACTCGAAACGAGCGAAAAACAGAGCCCAACGAGCCTGACGCGCATTAAGTCGTTTGGCTGAACGGATGTACTCAAGGTTCCTATGGTCAGTCCAAACGACAAAAGGAACGGTCGCCTCTCCAACCACTGTCGCCATTCGCCTAGGGCTAAGCGGATGGCGAGCAGTTCGCGATTACCAACATCATAGTTACGTTCTGACGGCGATAAGCGATGAGAGAAAAACGCGCAAGGATGGACCTTGCCGTCAGAGAGAGAGCGCTGAGAAAGAATGGCTCCCACGCCCACCTCTGACGCGTCAACCTCAACAACAAACTGACTAGAGATGTCAGGTGTAACAAGAATAGGTGCGGATGTAAAACGATTCTTAAGAAGATCAAAAGCTCCCTGGGCGGAAACGGACCACTTAAAGCACGTCTTAACAGAAGTAAGGGCTGTGAGGGGAGCTGCCACCTGACCGAAATTACGGATGAAACGACGATAGAAATTAGCGAAGCCCAGAAAGCGCTGCAGCTCGACGCGTGACTTAGGAACGGGCCAATCAATGACAGCCTGGACCTTAGCGGGATCCATCTTAATGCCCTCAGCGGAAATAACGGAACCGAGAAAAGGGACAGAGGCGGCATGAAAAGTGCACTTCTCAGCCTTCACATAAAGACAGTTCTCCAAAAGGCGCTGGAGGACGCGTCGTGCTGAACATGAATCGAGAGAGACGGTGAAAAAATCAGGATATCGTCCATGTAAACGAAAACAAAAATGTTCAGCATGTCTCTCAGGACGTCGTTAACTAGTGCCTGAAAGACAGCTGGAGCGTTAACGAGGCCGAAAGGAAGAACCCGGTATTCAAAGTGCCCTAACGGAGTGTTAAACGCCGTCTTCCACTCGTCCCCTCCCTGATGCGCACGAGATGGTAGGCGTTACGAAGGTCCAATTTGGTGAAAAACCTGGCTCCCTGCAGGATCTCGAAGGCTGAAGACATAAGAGGAAGCGGATAACGATTCTTAACTGTTATGTCATTCAGCCCTCGATAATCCACGCATGGGCGCAGGGACCCGTCCTTCTTCTGAACAAAAAAAAAACCCCGCCCCCGGCGGGGGAGGAGGAGGAGACTATGGTACCGGCGTCGAGCGAAACCGACAAATAATCCTCGAGAGCCTTACGTTCGGGAGCCGACAGAGAGTATAATCTACCCCGGGGGGGAGTAGTTCCCGGAAGGAGATCAATACTACAGTCATACGACCGGTGTGGAGGGAGAGAAGTGGCCTTGGAACGACTGAACACCGTGCGCAGATCGTGATACTCCTCCGGCACCCCTGTCAAATCGCCAGGCTCCTCCTGTGAAGAAGAGACAGAGGAAACAGGAGGGATAGCAGACATTAAACAGGTCACATGACAAGAAACATTCCAGGATAGGATAGTATTACTAGACCAATTAATAGAAGGGTTATGGCGCACTAGCCAGGGATGACCCAAAACAACAGGTGTAAAAGGTGAACGAAAAATTAAAAAAGAAATGGTTTCGCTATGATTACCAGAGACAGTGAGGGTTAAAGGCAGCGTCTCACGCTGAATCTTGGGGAGAGAACTACCATCTAAAGCGAACAAGGCCGTGGGCTCCCCTAACTGTCGGAGAGGAATGTCATGTTCCCGAGCCCAGGTCTCGTCCATAAAACAGCCCTCCGCCCCAGAGTCTATCAAGGCACTGCAGGAAGCAGATGAACCGGGCCAGCGGAGATGGACCGGAAAGGTAGTGCGTGATCCAGAAGGAGAGGCCTGAGTAGTTGCGCTCACCAGTAGCCCTCCCCTTACTGATGAGCTCTGGCTTTTACTGGACATGAGGTGACAAAATGACCAGCGGAGCCGCAGTAGAGACAGAGGCGATTGGTGATTCTCCGTTCCCTCTCCTTGGCCGAGATGCGGATACCCCCAGCTGCATAGGCTCAGCATCCGAGCCGGCGGAGGAAGGTGGCAGTGATGCGGCAGGTGGCAGTGATGTGGAGAGGGGAGCAACGGAGAACGCGAGCTCCTTTCCACGAGCTCGGCGACGAAGATCAAACCGTCGCTCTATGCGAATAGCGAGGGCTATTAAGGAGTCCAGACTGGAAGGAACCTCCCGGGAGAGGATCTCATCCTTAACCTCAACGAGGAGACCCTTCCAGAAAACGAGCGAGCAAAGCCGGCTCGTTCCAGTCACTAGAGGCAGCGAGAGTGCGAAACTCAATAGAATAATCCGTTATGGATCGATTCCCTGACATAGGGAAGACAGGGCCCTGGAAGCCTCCTCCCCAAAAACAGAACGTTCAAAAACCCGTATCATCTCCTCCTTAAAGTCCTGAAACTGGTTAATACACTCAGCCCTCGCCTCCCAGATTGCCGTGCCCCACTCACGCGCCCGTCCGGTAAGGAGAGAAATGACGTAGGCGATGCGGGCTGCGCTCCTGGAGTAAGTGTTGGGCTGGAGAGAGAACACCACATCACACTGAGTGAGGAATGAGCGGCACTCAGTGGGCTCCCCAGAGTAACAGGGCGGGTTGTTGATCCTGGGCTCCGGAGACTCGGAAACCCTGGAAGTGGGCGGTGGATCGAGGTGGAGTTGGTGAACCTGTCTTGTGAGGTCGGAGACTTGGACGGCCAGGGTCTCAACGGCATGTCGAGCAGCAGACAATTCCTCCTCGTGTCTGCCTAGCATCGCTCCCTGGATCTCGACGGCGGAGTGAAAAGGGTCCGGAGCCGCTGGGTCCATTCTTGGTCTGATTCTTCTGTTATGTACTTGAGTGAAGACCCAAAAGCGGTTTTAACAGAAAACAGAGTTCTTTAATGAAAAACAGGAATGGCATAAATCCTCTTCCAACGTTGACAATGGAACAAAAAGAACGTAGTATAGTGCAGGATGCACCTGCCAGGCAGACTCCGACAGGATAGGACAAGGTGGAAGCAAACGAGACGACAGCTTGCTTCTGGCATCAAAAACACAAACAAGAATCAGACACTGAAAGTAGCAGGAACAGAGAGAGAAATAGAGACCTAATCAGAGGGGAAAGAGAGAACAGGTGTGAAAGAGTGAATGAGCTAGTTAGGGGAGATGTAGAACAGCTGAAGAATGAGAGACAGAGAAGGTAACCTAAAAAGACCAGCAGAGAGAGACAGAGTGAAGAGAAAGGACAGGAACAGACATAACAAGACATGACAGTTCTTGCCATAATATGGTCTTGATCTTTTACCAAATAGGGCTATTTTCTGTGCACCCCCCTACCTTGTCACAACATAAATGATTGGCTCAAACGCATTAAGAAGGAAAGAAATTACACAGATTGTCTTTTAAGAAGGCACATCTGCACATCTTGAAATGCATTCCAGGTGACTACCTAATGGAGCTCTTTGAGAGAATGCCAAGAGTGTGCAAAGCTGTCATCAAGGCAAAAGGTGGCTATGAAGAATCTCAAATATACTGTATTTAGATTTGTTTAAAAAAAAAAAATCAATTTTTGCCTAAAATGACATACCCAAATCTAACTTGCCTGTAGCTCAGGCCCTGAAGCAAGGATATGCTTTGTCATTATGTGTTATTGTGTGTAGATTGCTGAGATTTTTATTTATTTAATCAATTTCAGAAGAAGGCTGTAACGTAACAAAATATGTGACAAAGGGGTCTGAAACCTTTCCGAAGGCACTGTATATATACTGTACAAAAATATAAACGCAACATGTAAAGTGCTGGTCCCATGCTTCATGAGCTGAAATAAAATATCCCAGAAATGTTCCATATGCTCAGAATGCTTATTTCTCCCCCAAAAAATGACATCCCTGTTATTGAACATTTCTCGTTTGCCAAGATAATCCATCCACCTGATACGTGTAGTATATCAAGAAGCTGATTAAACAGCATGATCATTACACAGCTGCTGCTTGTGCTGGGACAATAAAAACCCACTCTAAAACATGCCGTTTTTTCACACAACACAATGCCACATACAGTGGGGAGAACAAGTATTTGATACACTGCCAATTTTGCAGGTTTTCCTACTTACAAAGCGTGTATAGGTCTGTATTTTTTTTAATATAGGTACACTTCAACTGTGAGAGATGGAATCTAAAACAAAAATCCAGAAAATCACATTGTATCATTTTTAGTAATTCATGTGCATTTTATTGCATGACATAAGTATTTGATCACCTACCAACCAGTAAGAATTCCGGCTCTCACAGACCTGTTAGTTTTTCTTTAAGAAGCCCTCCTCTTCTCCACTCATTACCTGTATTAACTGCACCTGTTTGAAATCGTTACCTGTATAAAAGACACCTGTCCACACACTCAATCAAACAGACTCCACAATGGCCAAGACCAGAGAGCTGTGTAAGGACATCAGGGATAAAATTGTAGACCTGCACAAGGCTGGGATGGGCTACCGGACAATAGGCAAGCAGCTTGGTGTGAAGGCAACAACTGTTGGCGCAATTATTAGAAAATGGAAGAAGTTCAAGATAACGGTCAATCACCCTCGTCACACCATGCCGTCATGGATTAAAATCCTGCAGCGCACGCAAGGTCCCCCTGCTCAAGCCAGCGCATGTCCAGGACCATCTGAAGTTTGCCAATGACCATCTGGATGATCCAGAGGAGGAATGGGAGGAGGTCATGTGGTCTGATGAGACAAACAGAGAGCTTTTTGGTCTAAAGTCCACTCGCCGTGTTTGGAGGAAGAAGAAGGATGAGTACAACCCCTAGAACACCATCCCAACCATGAAGCATGGAGGTGGAAACATCATTCTTTGGGGATGCTTTTCTGCAGTGGGGACAGGACGACTGCACCGTATTGAGGGCAGGATGGATGTATCGCGAGATCTTGGCCAACAACCTCCTTCCCTTCGTAAGAGCATTGAAGATGAGTCATGGCTGGGTCTTCCAGCATGACAACGACCCGAAACACACAGCCAGGGCAACTAAGGAGTGGCTCCGTAAGAAGCATCTCAAGGTCCTGGAGTGTCCTAGCTAGTCTCCAGACCTGAACCCAATAGAAAATCTTTGGAGGGGGCTGAATGTCCATATTGCCCAGTGACAGCCCCGAAACCTGAAGGATCTGGAGAAGGTCTGTATGGAGGAGTGGGCCAAAATCCCTGCTGCATTGTGTGCAAACCTGGTCAAGAACTACAGGAAACGTATGATCTCTGTAATTGCAAACAAAGGTTTCTGTACATATTAAGTTCTGCTTTTCTGATGTATCAAATACTTATGTCATGTAATAAAATGCAAATGAATTACTTAAAAATCATACAATGTGATTTTCTGGATTTTTGTTTTAGATTCCATCTCTCACAGTTGAAGTGTACCTATGATAACAATTATAGACCTCTACATGCTTTGTAAGTAGAAAAACCTGCAAAATCGGCAGTGTATCAAATACTTGTTCTCCCCACTGTATGTCTCAAGTTCTGAGGGAGCGTGCAACTGGCATGCTGACTGCAGGAATGTCCACCAGACTGTTGCCAGTTAATTGAATGGTAATTTCTCTACCATAAACCGTCTCCAACTTAATTTTAGAGAATTGGCAGTACGTCCAACCAGCCTCTCAACCGCAGACCACGTGTAACCACGCCAGCCCAAGACCTCCATATCCATCTTCTTCATCTGAGACCAGCCACCTGGACAGCTGATAAAACCTAGGAGTATTTATGTCTATAATGAAGCCTTTTTGTTTGGGGAAAATTCCTTCTGATTGTCTGGGCCTGGATTCCTAGGCCCACCCATGGCTGCTCCCCTGCCCAGTCATGTGAAATCAATAGATTCGGGGTTGTGAATTTATTCCAATTAACTGATTTCCTTAAATGAACTGTAACTCAGTAAAATCTTTGAAATTGTTACATATTGCATTTATATTTTTGTTCATTATTGTTTATACTGTCCACTATCAAACCAAATGTACAGTTGGCTTGGCAAACTATATCTGCTGGTGCCATTTACAGGCATCATTTTAATATACAGTATATTTTATTTACGCCACAAGCATTTGTATGTGTTATTTACACAAAACTTTCTCTCATATATATTTTTTAAAGCCTTTAAAGGTAGTGGCATGGGATTAGTGTGGTGTGTGAAGAATACAATACTTTAACTTGTATGCAATATAAATCACATTGTTGTGGGAGCACCTTCTTTAAGAGTATGAATTAGGCTGTTTGAGAAGGTTAGAATACTAAGCAACCAGCATACACATTGTTTAAAGTACAATATACCAACATTACTGCTGTAGTAGGTCAAAGCTGTTTGCTGGAAAACCTTGGTAAAGTGGGCATTGTGGTGCATGTGAATTACCTTTACTTTTCAGCTTGGGACCAATGCCTACTTCTCACTTATTTTTTGTTTTTAGTAGAATTAATTGTTTCCTGATTTCTAGAATTTATAGTTTCCTGATTTCCGTTAGGTTGAATATCCTGCATTATTTTATAAGATGCATAATAGAATGAGTCTCTGGTGACCTCTAACAGTGAGTGCACACAGTTCAATGCCCAAATCAGTTCACAGCAACTCATCTTTGCATGAAACTACTGAGACCATCGTCTTCATTAATTATATTAAATCTTTAAAACATATATAGTGTAAGGAGCAGCAAGACATGTTTATCTGAAAATATCTGATGTTGTGTACATACCGGGTGTAGAAGAGACGCCTAACAAGCATGATACTTCAACACCACTAGAGAGCAGTATGTTATTATAGTACTATCCTGGAGTTCAATCAGCCATCTCCATCTTTTAGGCACGCCTAAAGACCCACCTCTTCACCACGGCCTAACCCCCCCCCCCCCCACACACGCACACACACACACTCACACAACACCTAGGAAAAGTTAAGAAAATATGGTAAAAGATAAAAGTTGATATAAGGGTCGTGGTTCGGGTAAAGTAAAGGTAAAGTAAGATTGCTAAAGATTTAAGGAATTAAAGCGAAAACAGATTTAATCTACATCAATTTTGAGATGTTGCCACAGATGCTATGGAAGAAACGCTGTATGGTCATTATGTAACCCCTTTTCCTGGGAAAAAACTATGCACAAAGGGAAAGGGTATGAACTCTGGGTTGTTATGTTAGTAGGTCACACCTAGTTACATGGGCAATCATGAACACACACAACTGTGGTTATCATGACATTACCTTGGAAGCAGAGAGATAGGGAGCAGGTTACAGAGAAACCACTAGCAAACTCATTCCTATGTTACATTTGTGTGCTTTTTTGAGTCAGTGTCATTTGCAGTAAGATGAACAAATTACTGCACTCTTCTATCTTGGAATGGCTGCAAATTAAGACTATTTAGATTTTCCTCTGTATTTTTTTGGTACTTGTCGACCTCCTGAAAAACAAAACTCCAAAGAATTTTCCTCCTGGACCTTGGTCATGTTTCAGTTTGATCCTGATAAGATACACCTTCAGTTGGAAGAGGTGGGTTTACTAAACGCTAGCTCGAGTGCCAGTCTGTTAGTACTATCATCCAAACTCCTTGTCACACATTGTCATGCCAAAAAAATAGTTTGGCTTGTCAATGAGCAATGGTGTTGGTAAGAGCATAATCAGATCTGGGACCAGGCTAACTAAATGCTCTTTTTGAGTAAACAATGTGACAAACTGTTTTACTTATCATTATTCTTGTAGTGTGCAAAACAATAAGGAAAGATTTTCAGCCTTCAAATTCCTTCGGCAAACCAAGGGCCAAAGTGGGTTGTCCTGAGTGGATAAGATATGGTGAAACAGGCCTTGGTCAACAATGGTGACAGTTTCGAGGATCAGCCCTCCCTTCCCTTATTTGAAGATATATATACTGTATATATACATATACATATATATATACTGTATATATACATATACATATACATATACATATATACGTGTATATTGGAAGTCAAGCATTGGGAAGTTAAGGTAATTAAGTGAAGGCGTTTTAGACTGCCAAAACTGCATACTATGATGATGCAATTGTGGCGTTAACAAAATTGCTGTTCTGTTATAATCTCCACCCGGCACAGCCAGAAGAGGACTGGCCACCCCACATAGCCTGGTGTCAGGACCCGATTTCGAACCTGGGTCTCCGGAGTGAGAAACAGTCACTTAACCAACTGAGCCACGAATAGACAGCAGAACCCAGAAGATGAGGCAGACACAGCAGTACTTAAGACGGTGTATTTAATAAAGAAAAAATCCTAAAATACAAAAAATGGCAAATCCAAAAGGTGGTAGGTAAAACACAAAAAGACGTCAAAAGAAACTCACCAAAAATAAACAAAAACAAAAAACAGAATACCACAAGAACGTCACCCGGAATCGACAAGAGCACACAGAACACTAGGGCAGGGTGCCAACATACAAACACAGAGCACAGAACTGAGGGAAACAAAGGGTTTAAATACAATCAGGGGAAAACGAGACACAGGTGCAAATAATAATGGGGATCAAGGGAAAAACATAGGGACAAAAAGCACAATGGGGGCATCTACTGACCAAAACCCGGAACAACCCTGGCCAAATCCTGACAGAATCCCCTCCCTAGGAACGGCTCCGGACGTTCCTACCAGCTCTCTCAGGGTGGAGGACCCTGAACTGACGAATGAGGTCAGGGTCCAGGATGTCTTTGGCAGGAACCCAGGAGCGCTCCTCAGGACCGTAGCCTTCCCAGTCCACCAGATACTGCCAGGACCGCTGCACCCGGCGGGAATCCAGTATCCGGTGGACGGTATAAGCCGGCTGGCCTCCAATGACACGAGGCGGAGGGGAGGTCTGTCTGCCGGGACAAGGGGAGAAAAAACAACAGGTTTTAACAATGACACATGAAATGTGGGATTAATCTTAAGGGATCTGGGTAAGTGTAGGCGATAAGAAACTGGGTTAACTCTCCTGGCAACCTTGAAGGGACCGATGTATTTTTGGGACAGCTTGCGAGACTCCACCCGTAGAGGTAAGTCTCTTGTGGAGAGCCAGACTCTCTGGCCGGGGCGCAGGGTAGGCCCGGGACGGCGACGTCTGTTGGCTTGTTGTTGATACCTCTGTGAGGAACGCATCAGATGAAGACGGGTCTTCCTCCACATAAGCCGACAGCGTCTGACGAACCTCAAGGCTGAAGGCACTCTGACTTCTGCCTCCTGGTCCGGGAACAATGGAGGAGCATAGCCAAACTGACACTCGTGCGGGGACATACCAGTGGAGGAGGAGCGCAAGGTGTTGTGCGCGTATTCGGCCCAAACAATAAAGGATGACCATGTGGACGGGTTGTCACGAGTCATACATCGGAGGGTGGTTTCCAGCTCTTGATTCATCCTCTCTGTTTGGCCGTTGGACTCCGGATGGTACCCTGAAGATAGACTGGCAGAAGCCCCCATGAGTTGGCAGAAGGCCTTCCAAAACCTTGAGGCGAACTGGGGACCTCTGTCAGAAACCACATCTTGAGGAATGCCGAAGACTCGGAACACATGATTAATTACCAACTCAGCCGTTTCCTTGGCAGAAGGTAACTTAGTCAGAGGGACGAACCTGGCCGCCTTTGAAAACCTGTCGATTATGACTAGGATAGTAGTATTGCCATGGGATGGAGGAAGTCCAGTAATAAAGTCCAATGAGATATGGGACCAGGGTCTGTGGGGAACAGGTAAAGGGTGAAGGAGTCCTTGAGGGCGGAGGTGAGAAGATTTGCCCTGGCAGCACACGGGGCAGGCATTGACGAAAGTGGCAACGTCTTCTCTTATGGTAGGCCACCAGAACTTACGCTGGATGAACTCCAAGGTGCGACCTACGCCCGGATGACAGGTGAGGCGAGAGGAGTGCCCCCACAGAAGGACCTGAGTCCTCACTGCCTTGGGGACAAACAACCGATTGGCAGGGCCTCCTTTAGGGTCCGGTTCGCTAGCTTGAGCACGTCTCACGGTATCCTCAACTTGCCACGAGATCGGAGCCACAATCTTAGCAGCAGGAAGGACAGGCATGTCCGTGTCATCTCGAATGGCAGGAGCGTAGACTCGGGACAGGGCATCCGGTTTGAGATTCTTCGACCCGGGCCGATAGTTGAGGATAAACTGGAATCGATTGAAGAAAAGAGACCATCTAGCTTGTCTAGAGTTCAATCGCTTCGCCTGCTGGATATACTCCAGATTTTTGTGGTCCGTAAGCACTTGAAACGGGTGAGAAGCCCCCTCGAGCCAGTGTCTCCATTCCTTCAATGCCATCTTAACCGCTAGGAGTTCACGATCCCCCACATCGTAGTTCTTCTCAGTCGGGGTAAGCCGGTGTGAGAAGAAAGCGCACGGATGAAGCTTCTTGTCTTCACCCCTCTGAGATAGGACAGCTCCAACACCAACCTCTGATGCGTCTACCTCCACCACAAATGGTTCATCCGTAGTCGGTAGTATCAGGATGGGAGCAGAGAGGACGCGCTGCTTGAGTCCTTGGAAGGCCGTCTCAGCTTCTCTTCCCCAAAAAAACCTTGCATTGCCACCTTTGGTTAAAGCTGAGAGAGGAGCTGCCACCAAACTGAAGTTCTTGATGAACTTGCGGTAAAAGTTTGTGAAGCCCAGGAAACGCTGAACATCCTTAACGGATTTGGGGGTGGGCCAATCCGCTACCGCCCCTACCTTCCTAGGGTCCATTTGGACTCGACCGGGTTCCACTACAAATCCCAGGAATTGTACTCGGGATGAATGGAATTCACATTTTTCCGGCTTAACGTACAGATGGCTGTCCAGGAGGCGTTTGAGTACTTGTCTGACATGCTTAGTGTGTTCTTGAAGGGAGCTCGAAAAGATGAGGATGTCATCCAAGTAAACGAACACAAATATGTTAAGCATATCCCTAAGCACATCGTTTATGAGCGCTTGGAACACCGCTGGGGCGTTGGTCAGGCCGAAAGGCATCACCAAGTATTCATAGTGACCAGTAGGCGTGTTGAAAGCGGTCTTCCACTCGTCACCAGGTCTGATCCGCACAAGATGGTATGCGTTCCGCAGGTCAAGCTTAGTGAAAACAACTTCCTGGAGCAGCTCGAAGGCTGTGGCCATAAGGGGTAGCGGGTAACGGTTACGGACGGTTATGTCATTGAGTCCCCGGTAGTCGATGCAAGGACGTAACCCACCGTCTTTCTTGGCCACAAAGAAAAACCCTGCTCCCGCCGGGGAGGTGGATGGACGCATGAGGCCTGCTTCCAGAGCGTCCTTGATGTAGGTATCCATAGCAGCTCGTTCGGGTGGAGATAGGGAAAAGATCCGACCCCTGGGGGCAAGTGCCCGGAAACAGGTCGATGGGGCAATCGTAAGGTCTATGGGGTGGTAGCATGTTGGCCCTCTGTTTGCTAAACACCAGTTTGAGGTCATGGTAACACTCGGGAACTCGGGTCAGGTCGATGGATTCTAAAGACTCGGGAGTAGAACTCGGGGAATTCTGGAAAATACAAGTAGCTTGGCACGTAGGACCCCACTGCTTGATAGTGCCCACAGACCAGTCGATGTGAGGGTTATGGCTGTGAAGCCAGGGGTATCCAAGGACAAGAGGGAACTCGGAACAGGAGATCAAATGAAAGTTCATCAATTCCTGGTGTTGTGAAACTGAAAGTCTCAAGGAGGTAGTGACATGAGTGACAAGTCCAGATCCCAAAGGGCTTCCATCCAATGTAGTAACCCTCATGGGGTCACTTAGAGGTTCAGAGGGAACGCCATTCTCCTTCGCCCAGACGCCATCCATGAAGTTACCTGCGGCTCCAGAGTCTACCAAGGCTTGAAGGTGAAGCTTGTGGTTGTCCCAGGAGAGGGTGACTGGAATGAGCAGACGGGAGTTGGACGGATGGGAGGAGGTTATGTTTCCCGTTACAGTTCCCCCGGTCTGTACGGGACAGAGCGTTCCCTGGAGCCCGGGACACGTGGAACGGAAATGGCCCGGTTTGCCGCAATATAGACAGCGTCGCTCCCTCATCCGGCGGTCTCTCTCAGCCTGGGAGATGCGTCCAATCTGCATGGGTTCCGGTGGAGCCAGCGATGATAAAGGTGGGGACTCGGAGCTGGGACTGATAGGGGCTAGAGGTCTACGGTTGAGTTCTCTCTCTCTCAGACGCTGGTCAATGCGTGAGGCCAACTTGATCAGGGACTTGAGATTGTCCGGTGGTTCCCGAGTGGCCAGTTCATCTTGGATAGTGTCGGAAAGGCCTTTCAGAAAGCACACCGTGAGCGCCTCGTTGTTCCAGCCACTCGCTGCTGCCACCGTGCGGAACTGGATGGCATAGTCCGTCACGCTGCGCCAACCTTGATGGAGAGTCAGGAGCTGTTTGGCTGAGTCAGAACCACTGCTTGGGCCTTGAAACACTCGTTTGAATTCCTCAGCAAAGGCAGAGTAGCTGGCACAGCAGGAACTATGGGCATCCCACACAGCAGTAGCCCAGGCCAGGGCTTTTTCCGACAGCAGGGTGATGATATATGCGATCTTAGACCGGTCGGTGGGAAACGACGAGGGTTGCAGCTCAAAGGAGAGAGAACATTGAGTGAGAAACCCTTTACAAGCACTTGGATCACCTGAGAACCATTGGGGAGGTGGAAGACGAGGTTCAGCCAGGGGGTTAACTGCCATGGGTACGTGAACTTGAGGTACTGGGACGGGAACTGTTGCCGGGGTAAGTCGATCAGATATTTGCTTAATGGAAGTCAGCATCTCCGACAGAAGATGAGAATGTCCAGCCATTAAGGCCTCTTGCTGAACCAGGGCGGCTTCGTGGCGTTGGACAGTCTCCTGGTGGTGGGACAGCGTGGCAAAAAGGTCCTGGGAACTGGCTGCCTCTGGGTTCATTTTTGGCTCTGTGTTTCTGTCAGGACCCGGTTTCGAACCTGGGTCTCCGGAGTGAGAAACAGTCACTTAACCAACTGAGCCACGAATAGACAGCAGAACCCAGAAGATGAGGCAGACACAGCAGTACTTAAGACGGTGTATTTAATAAAGAAAAAATCCTAAAATACAAAAAATGGCAAATCCAAAAGGTGGTAGGTAAAACACAAAAAGACGTCAAAAGAAACTCACCAAAAATAAACAAAAACAAAAAACAGAATACCACAAGACCGTCACCCGGAATCGACAAGAGCACACAGAACACTAGGGCAGGGTGCCAACATACAAACACAGAGCACAGAACTGAGGGAAACAAAGGGTTTAAATACAATCAGGGGAAACGAGACACAGGTGCAAATAATAATGGGGATCAAGGGAAAAACATAGGGACAAAAAGCACAATGGGGGCATCTACTGACCAAAACCCGGAACAACCCTGGCCAAATCCTGACAGCCTGGTTCCTCTCTAGGTTTCTTCCTAGGTGCTGACCTTTCTAGGGAGTTTTTCCTAGCCACCGTGCTTCTACACCTACATTGCTTGCTGTTTGGGGTTTTAGGCTGGGTTTCTGTACAGCACTTTGAGATATCAGCTGATGTACGAAGGGCTATATAAATACATTTGATTTGATTTGATGCTGGATGGCTTGTTTTTATTGGAAAGGCAGGACATTGTCCTTACATTACAGTATGTCTTTTGACTGATAATTGATAACTGACCATATTGGTAATAATATACTGTAATATTGTGGAAATATTACATCCTTGTACCTTTGAGTGTATTAGAGTGTTTTAAACTGGACGTTTAGGGGTTCAATCCCCGGTCTACTCATACCAAAGGCAAAACATTTGACTTGGTGCCTTTTTTCTTGGATTGGGGTGGTAAGGAGCCTGCGACAAATAGCATCCTATCCAGGGGGTTACCTACTTGAACATCAAGCTGCCTCAGACTACAGAAACAAGGAATGGGCCGTTCTAACTCAGACAAGGATATTTGTCCAATGCTTTCTTAGTTACATTTGAGTGCATGGTACAACTTTTTGCTTCTTCACTGATCACTGAAAACCTTTCGTACACTTAAGTGTGATTATGTCAAATGGGTATCCATGGGTATCCACTGAGGAACTTTGGACAGGGCAAGAAGAGTCCAGATCGAAGCACAGTGTTTGAATGAAGCCTTTCAGAGTGAACAAAGTACTTGATATGCTTACAGTTCAAATGTTATTGTCCCCACAAGGAAATGTGCATACTTTTCAAAACAGATTTGAGTATACACTACACTGACATTGTTATTGTGAAGTTGACACTCGAGAGGCCTCTATTTTGGATGTAAAAGACACTACAGCGATAAATAATGTATTGATTTATATGGTGACAGATTCAGTTGAGATCAGGAGTCCTCGCACCAATAAATATTTTTGGGACAAAACTGTATAAGCTATGGTGCTTACCCAGAACAATTATTTCAGACTGAAGTTCAGTGTAAGGATATGGCTCACACGCAAAATGATGTTTGTGGTGAGCCATGTTGCTTTTGCCCCATGCAGAATAACCCTTCAACCCCCAGATGCTGATTAACAACAATGTCTCCAATGTTATCTGCTGTCTTGTGTTTGGTGACCGCTTTGAATACAGCAACGACCAATTTCAAACCTTCATGAAGACTATCAATGAGATTATGTATTTGGAAGGAGGCATTTGGGCTGAAGTAAGTCTCTCTCTCTCTCTCTCTCCTTTTTTCTTTCATTCATTTATATTATATTTAGAATAATCATTAAATATGACTGAACTAGACAGGAGTTCATATTAGCGTTGACCCTAGATGAGGACTGGCAACCCCTCTGAGCTGGGTTCCTCTCTAAGTTTCTTTATAGATTCCTTCTTTCTAGAGTTTTTCCTGGCAACTGTGTTTCTGCTTCTGCGTTGATTGCTCTTTGGGGTTAAGGCTGGATATCTGTAAAGCAATTTGTCACAATATGCTGATATAAAAAAGGGCTTTATAAATAAATGGAATTGAGTGATTGATTGTCTGTCCTCAAATGTATAACATGATGCCATGGGTCATGCATCAGGGTCCTGGTCCTCACAGAAGGATCTTCTCTGGCTGGGAAGAGGTCATCTCCTTCATCAAGATCAGGATTCAGGAGCACAAGCACAACGACCCCTCGTCCCCAAGAGACTTCATTGACTGCTTCCTCAACGAGAAAGAGAAGATGATGATCGTGATGATGCTGAGGATGATGATGATGACTATCACTAATGTAGTGGTAAAAAAAAGCAGTCGGGTAAACACGGATGCCGTTTGCAGTGAATATAGTAATTCTCCCGATATTATTATTTATTTTTTATAATTGTATTTTAGAGTTAAATACACAAATATACATACACAAAGATAATAGACATTTATCATTTGACAAACATAGATCCAGTAATCTAAACATGACATTGGCAGGGACTTAATGCCCAACCTTCAACATAGACAAAAAAGACGAATAAAAACAAAAAACACCACACACACACACACACACACACACACACACACACACACACACAATCAATTAGCATGATGACTTTCTTTGCATTGTCTTTTTATCTTTTATCCCTGATGTAGCCAAGGTGCAGGTAGAGATGGATGCAGTTGTTGGGTCGTCACGGCAGCCCTCCATGGAAGACAGGGACAGCACTCCCTACACAGATGTAGTCATCCATGAGACACAGAAGATGGGGAATATCATACCGCTCAATGTATACAGCAAGGCCACTAAAGACACTGAGGTTGGAGGGTACACCATCCCTAAGGTCAGTCATCTCAGGGACCACATACTGCAACACTCAAGGATTTGTTCCTCATACCTCAAATGCAACTCAATGTATAGTATAATGTCAGAGTGTTGTGTTCTGTTTGTACATTTAGAAGCCTTAAATGTGGTAGGGAGTAGTGCCAATAGGGACACAAACTGATAGGGTCATTTATCATAGGAACTTAAAAGTATAGGGTTTATTCATTATTATACCACAGCATTGTTGAAAACTAGTTTCTAGAATGGACAGTAAAATCAGATAACGGGACAGTTGGAAAAGATATCGGGACACCTTGCAATCATCACGCAATATGCACCTACACATGCAGAACATAGTTGCTACAAAGTTACAGAAAGTTAAACCAACAACTACAAAAACTGAAATTGGATACATTGTAAATGCAGATGCAATGAGGAAAAAACATTGATTGATTTGTTTTTGCCGAGACATATTTTTTGGGGGGAGCATCTGATGACCTAAAGTGGTAAATGTTGAACATGAATTTCTCCCATCCCCTCAGTCACTAAATCTGTCAAATCCTTCCACATGTTTCTAGTTAGACAAGCTGTTTTCAACAACTGATTTTTTTTTTGGGGGGGGGGGTTGTCATATTGGCAGGTTTGCTATCAACAAACTGTTTAGCTAGCTTCTAGCCTAGTGTTTGATATGCAATCCTATCTCCTCGTAATTAACAGTCAGTGTTGATAAGTGTCCTGACGAGAAGGCACACTTTTCTAGCTAAAGTGCCTTGCAAAAGTATTCATCCCCCCCTTTGCGTTTTTTCCTACTTTGTGGTGTTACAACCTGTAATTTAAATGGATTTTAATTTGGATTCCATGTCATGGACATACACAAAATAGTCCAAATTGGTGAAGTGAAATTTAAAAAATTACTTATTTAAAAAAAATATATATATATACTTATTTTTCAAATTAAAAACAGAAAAGTGGTCCGTGCATATGTATTCACCCCCATTCATATGAAGCCCCTAAATAAGATCTGGTGCAATCAATTACATTCAGAAGCCACATAATAAGTTAAATAAAGTCCACCTGTGTGCAATCTAAGTGTCACATGATCTGTCACATGATCTCAGTATATATACACCTGTTCTGAAAGGCCCCAGAGTCTGAAACACCACTAAGCAAGGGGCACCACCAAGCAAGTTGCACCATGAAGACCAAGGAGCGCTCCAAACAGGTCAGGGACAAAGTTGTGTAGAAGTACAGATCAGGGTTGGGTTATAAAAAAATATCAGAAACTTTGAACATCCCACGGAGCATCATTAAATCCATTATTCAAAAATTGAAAGAATATAGCACCACAACAAACCTGCCAAGAGATGGCCGCCCACCAAAACTCACAGACCAGGCCAGGAGGGCATTAATCAGAGAGGGAACAAAGAGACCAAAGATAGCCCTGAAGGAGCTGCAAGGACCACAGCGAAGATTGGAGTATCTGTCCATAGGACCACCTTAAGCTGTACTCTCCCCAGAGCTGGGCTTTACGGAAGAGTGGCCAAAAAAAGCCATTGCTTAAAGAAAAAAATAAGCAAACATGTTTGGTGTTTACTAAAAGGCATGTGCGAGACTCCCCAAACATATGGAAGAAGGAACTCTGATCAGATGAGACTAAAATTGAGCTTTTTGGCCATCAAGGAAAACGCTATGTCTGGCTGAAACCCAACACCTCTCATCTCCCTGAGAACACCATCCGCAGCATCATGCTGTGGGGAGGTTTTTCATCGGCAGGGACTGGGAAACTGGTCAGAATTGAATGAATGATGGATGGCACTAAATACAGAGAAATTCTTGAGGGAAACCTGTTTCAGTCTATTTGAGACTGGGATGGAGGTCCACCTTCCAGCAGGACAATGACCCAAAGCATACTGCTAAAGCAACACTTGAGTGGTTTAAGGGGACATTTTTTAATGTCTTGAAATGGCCTAGTCAAAGCCCAGACCTCAATCCAATTGAGAATCTGTGGTATGACTTAAAGATTGCTGTACACCAGCGGAACACATCCTACTTGAAGGAGCAAGAGCAGTTTGTCTTGAAGAACGGGCAAAGATCCCAGTGGCTAGATGTGCCAAGCTTATAGAGACATACCCCAAGAGACTTGCAGCTGTAATTGCTGCAAAAGGTGGCTCTACCATGGCAATGCAACATAAAGAACAAACAACTGGGTCGCGTCCATAAATATAGAACTAATCGAATTAACGACTGGATTGCGGGTCTATGGCAAACCAAAAGTTGAGAAAGTATGAATTTGCTTATATAAATTAAACTATCATCGGAAATATGCTGAGTTTTGTTTTCTTTGGAAACTGTGGTATAAGCAGGATAAACAGCTTAAACAAATGCGACGCAATAAACTTTGCTTTTATTCTGGCTGCAGAGGTTGTGTGTCACGTTCTGACCTTAGTTCTTTTGTTATGTTTCTGTTTTAGTATTGTCAGGGCGTGAGTTGGGTGGGTTGTCTATGTTGCTTTTTCTATGTTGTGTTTTGCGTTTGGCCTGGTATGGTATGGTTCTCAATCAGAGGCAGGTAGCAGGTGTCGTTAGTTATCTCTGATTGAGAATCATACTTAGGTAGCCTTTTCCCACTTGTGTTTGGTGGGTGATTATTTTCTGTTATGTTTAGTGTTCTCGGTTTAATATGTAGCCATAGCTAGTAAGCTAACTAGCAGCAAGCAAGGGATAAGAACGTTGCCACTGAGGACGGCAAAGGAAAAATCTATTTGATTTATTAGGATCCCCATTAGCTGACGCCAATGGCGAGAGTTAGTCTTACTGGGGTCCAACACATAACGAAAAATACGTTACAAACCAAAGACTTTACTATTTACATCCATTTAAAAACATGAACATGTAGTGTGTGTGTGTGTGTGCGCATCTATCAGTTACACATAAATGTCAGTGCATGCACACAACAAGTAGGTCACATGGGGGAGAGGAGTTGTGCAGTGAGGTGTTGCTTTATTTGTTTTTTAAACCAGGTTTGCTGTTCACTTGCGCTATATAAGATGGAAGGGACTTCCATGCACTCTTGGCTCAACATAATATTGTACTTTTCCTTGAATTTAATCTGGACCTGGGGACTGTGAAATGTCCCGTGGGGGCATGTCTGGTGGGATAAGTGTGTGTGTGTCAGTGCTGTGTGTAAGTTGACTATGCAAACAATTTTGAATTTCAAACACATGAATATTTCTTATAAATACAAGAAGTGATGTATTCAGTCTTTCCTAAACTCTTAGCCAAGAGAGACTGGCATGAATAATATTAACATTAGCATTCTCATTACATTGAAGAGCAAGACGTGCAGCTTAACTAGATATTTCTTTGCAGTACTTGACCCTATGACTGGATAATAATCAAGATAAGATAAAACTAGAGTCTGCAGGACTTACTTTGTGGAATGTAGAGTCAAAAAAGCAGAGCATCTCTTTATTACGGACAGTCTACTCCCCATCTTTATAACCATTGAATCTATATTTTTTCAACATGACAGTTTACAATCTAAGGTAACCCCAAGTAATTTAGTCTCCTCAACTTGTTCAACAGCCACACCATTCATTACCAGATTCAGCTGAGGTCTAGAACTTAAGGGATGATTTGTACCACATACAATCCTCTTAGTTTTAGATATGTTCAGGACCAGTTTATTACTGGCCACCCATTCCAAAACAGACTGCAACTCTTTGTTAAGGATTTCAGTGACTACATTAGCTGCGATTGCTGATGTGTATACGATTGAATCATCAGCATACATGGACACACATGGTTTCTTTAAAACCAGTGGAAGGTCATTGGTAAAAATAGAAAAGAGTAGAGCGCCTAGAGAACTGCCTTGTGGTGCACTTCACTTTACATGTTTAACATTAGAGAAGCTTCCATTAAAGAAAACCCTCTGAGTTACACTACCTTTCAAAAGTTTGGGGTCACTTAGAAATGTCATTGTTTCTGAAAGAAAAGCACATTTTTGTCCATTAAAATAACATCAAATTGATCAGAAATACAGTGTAGACATTGTTAATGTTGTAAATGACTATTGTAGCTGAGAACGGCAGATTTTTTATGGAATATCTACATAGGCATACAGAGGCGCAATATCAGCAACCATCACTCCTATGTTCCAATGGAACAGTGTGTTAGCTAATCCAAGGCTCAAAATGGCCAGAATCAAATGACTTTCTTCTGAAACTCGTCAGTCTGTTCTTGTTCTGAGAAATTAAGGCAATTCCATGCGAGAAGGGAGTAGTACACAGCGTTGTACGAGATCTTCAGTTTCTTGGCAAATTCACTCCTTAATTTCAAACATACATTTCTCAGAACAAGAATAGACTGACGAGTTTGAGAAGAAAGTTATTTGTTTCTGGACATTTTGAGCCTGTAATCGAACCCACAAATGCTGATGCTCTAGATTCTCAACTAGTCTAAAGAAGGCCAGTTTTATTGCTTTTTATTGCTTCTTTAATCAGGACATCAGTCTTCAGCTGTGCTAACATAATTGCAAAAGGGTTTTATAATAGTGTTAGTGTTATTTCATAGTTTTATTTCATAGTTTTGATGTCTTCACTATTATTCTACAATGTAGAAAATAGTCAAAATAAAGAAAAAACAATTGAATGAGTAGGTGTACTAAAGCTTTTGACCGGTGGCGTACGTTTTCTCAACAACAGATTATGGTCAATAATATCAAATTCTGCACTGAAATCTATTAGTACAGCTCCCACAATCATCTTATTATCAATGTATTTCAAACAATCATCAGTCATTTGTGTCAGTGCCGTACATGTTGAGTGCCCTTCTCTATAAGCATGCTGAAAGTCTGTTGTTATTTTGTTTACAGTGAAATATCATTGTATTTGGTGAAATGCTTTTTTTCAACAGTTTGCTATGAGCTGGCAGCAATCTGATAGGTCTGCTGTTAGAACCAGTAAAGGCCGCTTTACCACTCTTGGGTAACGGAATGACTTTGGCCTCCCTCCAGGCCGGAGGACAAAGACTTTCCTCTGGGCTCAGATTAAAGATACTGTATGACATATCGGAGTGGCTATAGAGTCAGCTACCATCCTCAGTAGCTCTCCATCTAAGTTGTCAATGCCAGGAGGGTTCTCATTATTGATTAATAATAATAATTTCCCCACCTCTCCAACACTAACTTTACAAAAACTAAACTTACAATGATTTTCTTTCATATTTTCTTGTATTTTTCTGCATGAGTAGGATGGCTCACTGTTTATTGATGGCATTTCCTGCCTAATTTTGCCCACTTTGCCAATGAAGTAATCATAAAAATAACTGGCAGCATCAAATGGTTTTGTGATGAATAAGCCATCTGATTCGATGAAAGATGCAGTTGAATTTGTCTTTCTGCCCATAATTGAATTTAAAGTACTCCATAGTTTTTGTTGATCTTGGCTTCATAAAACAGATTCTTCTTCTTTTTGTTTGAGTTTAGTCACATCATTTCTCAACTTGCAGTAAGTCAGCCAGCCAGATGTGAAGTCAGACTTAATAGCCACTCATTTTGCCCCATTTCTTTCAACCATGCAGTTTTTCAATTTCTCATCAATCCATGGAGCCTAAACAGTTATAACAGTCAGTTTCTTAAACAGGGGCATTTTTATCAATAATTGGAAGAAGCATTTCATAAATTCATCAAATGCAGCATCTGGATGCTCCTTATTAATCATATCAGACCTGAGCTGTATTGCATGCAAAAAAAGTGACAAATGTTATTATTTTATACTAGTTAAATTTCTCAGAGAAAGAGATTTGGTTTAACAAGTAATATATTTTTTAAGATAGGGGTCAAAATGATTGGATCCCCAGTTTTCAATACTCCAGCACCCTTCCCTTGTGAGGATAACGACACTGAGCCTTTTTCTAAAAATGTTTTATGAGACATTGGAAGAGATCCTAAACCATTCCTCCATACAGAATCTTTCCAGATACTTGATATCCTTTGTCTGCGCTTATGGATGGCCCTTTTCAATGGGGTTCAAGTTCGGAGACTGAGATGCCATTGCAAAATGTTGATTTTGTGGTCATCTAACCATTTCTTTGTGGATTTTGATGTGTGCTTGGGGTTATTGTATTGCTGGAAGATCTGCTTGTGGACAAGTGTCAATGTCATGGCAGAGGCAACCAGTTTTGTGGCTGAAATGTCCTGGTACTTGACAAGGTTCATGATGCCGTTGACAGATGCCACTGACCTTAACAAGGGCCACAGAAGCTGTCCACAAGCAGCTGTACATAGTCTATTGGTAAATAGCCCACCCTTTTTCACCTACCTCATCCCCATACTGTTTTTATTTATTTACTTTTCTGCTCTTTTGCACACCAGTATCTCTACCTGTACATGACCATCTGATCATTTATCACTCCAGTGTTAATCTGCAAAATTGTAATTATTCGCCTACCTCCTCATGCCTTTTGCACACAATGTATATAGACTCCCCTTTTTTTTCTACTGTGTTATTGACTTGTTAATTGTTTACTTGTTAACTCTGTGTTGTCTGTTCACACTTCTATGCTTTATCTTGGCCAGGTCGCAGTTGCAAATGAGAACTTGTTCTCAACTAGCCTACCTGGTTAAATAAAGGTGAACAAAAAAAAACGAGTAGAAACAAATTCGCAGGGTTTTATCCATATACTGTATCCTTGATGTGGCAATGTCCAATTCACTTCATTACATTTTTTGGCCCGGGTTTCCTTTAGATGAGTCCCGTGACACTTGTGGGGATCATAGAGAAAAACACCATCACGTTCGTGAGAGTCTCATCTTTCCATAGATGGGTCAAATTAGTTTTGCCCCATTTCTTTCAACCATACAGTTTTTCAATATATGGAGCCTTAAAAGTTCTAACAGTCACTTTCAGTGTGATGCATATTGGTGTATGTTTATCAATCAGTGGAAGAAGCAATATCATAAATTCATCTGGGGCGGCGGGGTAGCCTAGTGGTTAGAGCATTGGACTAGTAACCACAAGGTTGCGAGTTCAAACCCCCGAGCTGACAAGGTACAAATCTGTCCCTGAACAGGTGGTTAACCCACTGTTCCTAGGCTTTCATTGAAAATAAGAATTAGTTCTTGCCTAGTTAAATAAATAAAAGTGCAGCATCAGGATGCTCCTTAGTAATCAGAACAAAAAATATTTTTAATATCATCCACATAAGACTCACAGCAAAATATTTTCTATGATCTCTTATATGGTTCTTTAGGCCCAGCTTTTGGGACTTTGGCTTTTCTGAATATAGCCACTATATTGTGATCACTGCATCCAATGGGTACAGATAAAGCTTTAGAACAAAGTTCAACAGTATTAGTAAAAATGTGATCAATACATGTGGATGATCTTGTTCCTGGAGTGTTTGTAAACATCCTGGTAGGTTGATTCAAAACCTGAACCAGATTACAGGCACTGCTTACAGTGAGAAGCTTCCTCTTGAGTGGACAGCCTGATGAAAACCAGTCAATATTCAGATCCCAACTAAAGTAGATCTATCTGTTTACATCACATACACTAGCAAGCGTTTTACAAATATTATTTAGATACTGACTGATAGCTCTTGGTGGCCTATAGCAAAACCCCAAAAGAAAAGGCTTTATATATGTGAGGTGAACCTGCAACCACAACACTTCAATAACATTTGACATAAGATCTTCTTTGAACATTACAGGGATATGGCTCTGACTATATACAGCAACACCCCCCCATAAGAACAACCGACTGTGTAGAGTCTGTAAATATCAAACTAATTGAACGAACAACTGGTCGTGTCTCTAGCAACCAACAGATGAGAAAGTATGAATTTGATTATAAAAAATATCAATATCAACAAAAATAAAGTATTTCTACCAGTAAATGTGTGCTTTCATATTTTTTTATTTTGCAAATGTGGTATTACAGGGATAAATACCTCTGCTCTGTGCATTACCTTGGAAAAATGAACTCGTCTGGGTCATCCATGATTTCCAAGGTAATGTACGGAACATCAGCATTAATCCCTTACTTATCCACCTCATTTTCAAACGCTTTGAAAACATGGAAGCCAAACGTGGAAACTATGAATACAATTTACTCCATGCTGGTGCATTGTCATAGAAATCCCCGCATTGGCATGTTTCTGTTAACTAATACATCATGACAAAATACACCATATTACTGTCCTGCTAATGTGCCTGGACCTTGTAGGCTAAACTGCTGAGAAAACCCCCATAACTGATCCAAATGGTTGTCCAATTAAGGAACCTAGATTCACTTATTTCGAAATGAATATATGTTCAAAACACCAGGCTTTTGAGCTTCAATTGACATACACAATTCACTGCAGTTTACTGCCTAGGCTAGCCCTTACAAAAAAAGATGGCCGTTTTGAAACTGCAGCAACTGCCGTCGACTGTGGTATTATGGACACAGTAACTGCAGATTAACTGCAGTGTATTGCAGCTGAACTGTTGTTATACTCAGCTGTAACTGCATTACTGCAGTAAAAAAAAACGGTTATTTTGGATGCAGTATTTGCAGCATAGTGCAGTTATACTGCACTCTGCACATTTTTTCTCTAAGGGTGAGTTTTGCACTCACAAAAACAAAAACATTCTTAATTGCATTGTGTTGCTGTAGCCTAGGCAGGACTCATTTTTTGTCCCTAAAAAACTGAAACAATATGGATATTTTCGAGTTGCATGCCCAGGGACTGTGAAGGGGGGGGGGCATCCGCAGCGCACATAGTGTAGGCTACTGTACCTACTGTTTTGTTATCTGATTAACCATTCACTTTTTTCCCGCTGTGTAAATTGACTGGATATTGTTACTCCAGTATTAAGCCTAGCACTGAGTTTATGAATGATGGGCTAATATGCTTAGCCTACGCTTCTAATTTTGGATATAGGCTACATCTCGAGCCTGTCTGTCTTCATTGATCTGTTGCACAATTCCACATTTTATTTAGCTTGCTAATAACCTATTGGAAGAGAGGTGCACGCTTGCTCTTGCTTGCTGAATGTGAAATAATGTAGGAAAGGTGAAACCCCTATTTTCAATAGTAGGCCTACTGTATCTTAATACCAGATTACATTCTGACAAAATAGGCCTACACCATGTGATTGTCCTGCTAATGTAACTTTCTGGACCTTCTAAACGGTCTAGAATAGACCTAAACGGGTCCAAATGGTTGCATAATCAGGCCATCACTGAAGTGTACAGCCCATGGACAATAATTGCGTTTTCTCTTGACAACAATACCTCACTCCTCATTGCACTCTGTTGTTGTAGCCCATTGTAAAATCATTTTCTTGTCTACAAACGTAGGCCTAATCCATGCTGTGGAGCTGTGCTTGACTGGGGACCGCAGCGCCGCAGCCTGGAGAAACGCACCACAGATCTGCCATTTGATCATCTTATTATCTTGTTTTTCTTGAACTTTGACAGGTAAATATTTAGCTTATAACCCTAATATTTAGCTAATGAATGGCCTAATATCTAGCTAATATTTAGCTTCTTACTTCGGCTACAGATCACTAGCCTCTCTCATCGGTTCCCTTGCGCAACAGGCTATAGGCTATGCAAGTCTCTCGGCTATAGGCCAATCCACTTCTCGTGAAATCCCAGGAAAATCTATAGGCTACAAAGCTAAAGAACATTTATTTATACTAGGTCTACCAGTCTATCCGGGGAAAGAAGTTGGTTTGCTCTTGCTAATTGCTGAAGGTTAAACATGCCTACGGCATAGAAAATGCATGTTGCACTGATGCATTGCAAATAGTTGCATAGGACATACAGGGATGATCACAGTGAAAAAGAAGACCCAAAAGAACTGACAACCATTAGACCAATGGCAATCACTTGCAAACCATTTGAGCAATGAGGCCATGACATGCTGTAAAATATGTGCAGGCCAAACAGTGTTTGTTGTTGAATTGCTACATTTAAATACAAGTTACTACATTATTTTTCATTAGGCGGCAGGGTCGCCTTGTGGTTAGAGCATTGGACTAGTAAGCAAAAGGTTGCAAGTTCGAATCCCCGAGCTGACAGGGTACAAATCTGTTTTTCTGCCCCTGAACAGGCAGTTAACCCACTGTTCCTAGGCCATCATTGAAAATCATTGAATTTGTTCTTAACTGACTTGCCTAGTAAAATAAAGGTAAAATTAAAAATAGACCTACATTGATATTGAATTATTAGTTGCAGTTGTCACTATGACAATGAACACATCCTGAAAGCACTGATTGGTTTGAATCAATATCTGTGTGTTAGAAACCTCATGAATGGTCTTGTGTTACCACATTATTCATAGGCAGAAGTAGGATGCATTGATCAGTTGATTGACAGGTGTAGGAATGTAGAACTGTAAAACAATAAACTATCAACTTTCCTCTAGTGTGGATGCTCAACGAAGTGTTATAGTTATGTGGCCTATATTTTATCATTACATGTATCATTAGGCAATAGTTATTGGCTTGGTGGATGACCTGGGCCTTAATGAACTCGACCACAACACAACTAACATTATTAGCACAACAGAACTAGCCCACTAAGTTAGTAGGTCTAGCTAACGTTAGCGAACATGAATCAAATAAAAAATAAAATTACACATATACACTTACACTTGTTTACATGACTTTATAAATTGACTCTTTCAAATCATTTTCTCTGGAAAGTTTGCCACTGGAGTGCTACAGTTTAGCAAATCCATCCGTTGAATCCATCACTTCCGTTGTTTGACTGTGCGCATAACAACATTTGAAAAAGAGTTAGATACCACAGTGTTGTTGAATACTCGTTTCTGATTGGCCTAAAGGGCATTCTAGAATGGCCATTAAAACTAGATAACAAGACAGTTGGACAGTTGGGAAAGATATCAGGACAGTTGGAAAAGATATCAGGACACTTTGAAATCATGACACACTATGCACCTAAACATACCAGTAAATTTGTGCTTGAGTATTGTTTTCTTTGACAACTGTGGTATAAGCTGGATAAACACATCCGTAATTTACATTACCTTGGAAAAATAAACATCACAAATGGACTCGGGAGCGTTGCCCATCATTTCCTAGGTACTGTACAGAATGTCTGTGTTTATCCCTTACAATTTCAGCTATACATAAAGCTTTGTTGCCATAACACTGTGTACACTGTGTACTAATTGTATCTAATAAATAATACTGTGAGTTGATGAGATCATGTCTGTTTTGTTGTCCCCTCAGAACACCATGGTGTTAGGTACCCTCCAGTCTGTCCTGTTTGATGAGTCAGAGTAGAAGACCCCTCACACCTTCAACCCTGCACACTTCCTGGATCAGGAGGGTAAGTTCAGGAAGAGAGACGCATTCCTTCCATTCTCTTTAGGTAATACTGTGCTACATTTATCCTACCGTTCTCTTTATGTAATATGGTACTACATCTCTTCCATGTCATTTGACCCCAGATTGGTGCCAAATGATGCTGCCCTACAGGAAATAGCACATGTACAACTCATCCTCCTTACATAGTAATACTTGACTCGGTTTAACTGAAGTTGAATCATTGACTTGTCTCTATAGCTAGAGTATGTTAGTGCTAGCATAGTTACTGTTCTATGCTTTACACTGAGAGTTAGAGAAGGTGTTCTGTGATTGATTCTCCCCTCAGCTAAGAGGGTATGTCCTGGGGAGCAGCTGGCTAAGATGGACCTTTTCCTGTTCTTCACCTCCCTGCTGCAGAGCTTCACCTTCTCCTCTCCCCCAGGGGTGGAACCCAGCCTGGACTTTAAGATGGGGTCTACACACAGTCCCAAGCCCTACCAGCTGTGTGCAACACTTCGATGAGGCACAGCATTTTGCAGGGGTGTCAAACTCAATTCCTGGAGGGCCAAGTGTCTGCAGGTTTTCTCTCCTCCCTTGTACTTGATTGATCAACTAAAGTAATTGATTATTAGAAACTCCCTTCACCTGGTTGTCTGACACAAATTGAAAGGAAATAGCGAAAACCAAAGTGTAATTATTTCATCACACCAAAAAACTGAAAGGGCTACAAATGGAGAAAACACACTTATGAAATGATAGTAGTACTAATACAAATATGTAATGACACTGCATATACCACTAATAGCCTACATATCAAGGTCTCAAACCATGTTTTGTAGTCCTAGCTTGAACTTGATGAAGAAGGGAAGATTAGATTGATAATGCAGTAGTGTGTTTTAGACTTTCAATGTAAATCATGTATAGGTCAACGGACAAATAAAAGAATGAGAGTAATAATAATAGAATACACAAGGGGTGCAATTTCGAAATTTGGTTGTGCAACAGCACTCACAATTTGCCAATGTTAGCTAAAGATTTTTAGATTGGTAAGTTAGTATAGGGGACAGCTATCTTAACTTGTAGTAAGCATGGTCGAATTACCGACCGGGGTGGGGCCCATTGATCATCAGTTACCATATTAAAAGCTGCAAACATTTGCCTCCACCCTATGGCAAAATGTGTATAATTGCATGAAATTAGCTAAAAAAAATTGCTAAATATTCTCTCAGCAAACTTGCTTTAAAATGACAAAACGTTCTCTAAGCCCTATGGTAAAATGAGCAGAATTGCAGGAACATATCTCTTGTTTTCCGAGAAAGGTGTGTGTGTGGGGGGGGGTGTTATGAGTTTAAATACACTAATCAGAATCCGAGGCAGGTTGGATAAAAGTCTGCAATGTTAATGTGGGCTAATTGTGGTCTCCTCCCTGCTGCCTTCAAGCTTGATTGAATTTAAGGCTTACAAGGTACTGTTAATTGGATATCCCTAATTAGTGTTAGACCACACTTCATATATTTTCATGAGTTTGGATAAATAATTGTCTGTTTTCAATGTCAAAGTGCAAAACAGTAAAGATGCTGTGAGTTAATATTATCATTTTAAAACATTGACATTAACAATTCCCGAACCATTTCAAATAAAAGCCTGTAAACCTAAAGCTGATTAAGAAATAAAAAACTATTCTGTTTTGAACAGCTGATGGGGATGGGAACAAAATATCAGAACTCACTGCAGAGAGCAATTTTAAGTTAATTCAACACATTTTGCAATGGGATGTAAAGAATATGTTATAGTTTTAAAGCTAGCTTGCTGCAATTCTACACATTTTGCCATGGGGCGGAGAGAAGATTTTTACATTTTATGACAACTTTAATGGAAATGTTTAAGTTTTGGTGTTAACTTGTGCAATTCTACTTATTTTGCCATGGGGCGGAGAGGAAAATTAACAGTTTTACAGCAAATTTCCTGCAATGAGAAATGTTTGCAGTTGTTAATAGGATATTTATGTAGGGGGTGCGTACTGGCGGCAGAGAAGTCAGGCGCAGACAGCAAAAACTGAATTACAACGGCGCAGTTTAATAAACAAAACCACCGTAAACAGAACAATAAATCAATGGGTAATCAAAACCTGGTACACACCAGCATAACGTGCACAAGCACTACAATAAACAATACCGGACAAGGACATGGGGGGAAACAGAGGGTTAAATACGCAACATTTAATGATGGAATTGAAACCAGGTGTGTGGAAAAACAAGATAAAACAAATGGAAAATGAAAGGTGGATCGGCGATGGCTAGAAGACCAGTGACGTAGACCGCCGAATGCTGCCCGAACAAGGAGAGGGACCGACTTTGGCGGAAGTCGTGACAGTAACCCCCCTTGACAAATGGCGACACCGGCCTCGGGGACGACCCAGAAGGCGAGGCGCAGGGTGATCCGGACGAAGACGGTGGAACTCCTGCAGCATTGAGGAGTTCGTCAACCGCCGAACGCCGCCCGAACAAGGAGAGGGACCGATTTCGGTGGAAGTCGTGGCAATTTATTACATTTTTTGGGAGGGGTAACACAATCAGAATGTGTTATCGGACAGCTAGATATCCCTACTTACATTCTGGAAGCTAATAGACTGCATTTAGTTAAAATATTTTGCAATCAGAATATAATATTAACTTGTGAAATCTCAACTCTGGAAATGTAAAATAAGGGAGAAATATAAATGTAATCAAGAAGAAACTGACAAGGACTACTTCTAGGTTGTTTTTGGCCTTTATTCTTGCTCAGCTTTTTGGAAACACTGGAAATCACAGACTGCAAGGAGAGGGGACTAAGTGGTGAGGAAAGACTTGATCAAAAGACTGGTGAAACTAGGCCTTGTGCTTGATGTGAAGAGAATTTTCTTGCAACAATGGTACATGTAGAAATAGAATGAATAGAAAGGACTACTATAATATGCTCTATTACTCATGAAATGTAATCTATGCATGGCATTTCTATATGTGACATTATGCAGCATCACTGTGCATTGCAGAAGTTACTGTTAAGTACACCATGATTTCCCCCAATGCATCTAACCATTAGCGGGAGCGTACAGTAAAGCAGTAGAATAGGAGAGACAACCCCCTTAGCTTTGAGGTCACCTTGGCAGCATGGTACACACCACACACACACAAAAGCAGCAGCTCTTAGCCCTTAGTAGTGAGGTAATACAGAATGAAAGGCTTCAAATATCATTGGGTGCATTTGGGACGTTCCCATTGCTATACATAATATTATAAAATATATCAGAACTGTAAGCTCTTGCTGAGATTAATGATTGAAGTCACGGGGAGCATTTGGAAAGACACGGTACACATAGAAGTTATTAATCCGAAATATGTAACACGTGAAATAAAAATAAATAAAAAATGTGTGAAATACGCATGCACATCTTCATCATGTATTTTTTTGTGTAATATAATTGCAGTTTCCATAGAACGAAATGACCTTGGTTTCACCAGTCGTGTTACAACATCAAGAGAAAAAAATATTGTCTCACCCTCATATTGTACCTGGAACGTTATGATTTTGTTGAGATCACATCTTGCTCATAGCACGAAGAACTGTATCTGGACAATGAAGAGGATAGGAGCTAAATTGAATTGATCGTCACTGCACTTCAACCACTACACTGTACATTTAAGACTGTGTGTGTGTGTGTGTGTGTGTGTGTGTGTGTGTGTGTGTGTGTGTGTGTGTGTGTGTGTGTGTGTGTGTGTGTGTGTGTGTGTGTGTGTGTGTGTGTGTGTGTGTGTGTGTGTGTGTGTGTGTGTGTGTGTGTGTGTGTGTGTGTGTGTGTGTGTGTGTGTGTGTGTGTGTGTGTGTGTGTGTGTGTGTGTGTGTGTGTGTGTGTGTGTGTGTGCGTGTGTGTGTGTGAACGAGAGATTAGTCACGGTCAAATACTTGGATCACATTTAGAGAGTGCAATGTGTACAGGTAAAGGATTACCAAGAACAAGACACAATGATGAGTGACAGGATGGTGAAATTCAGAAAAAGAATCAGTCCACTCCAACTGTTAGTTATTCCTCCAGTTCAATGTCAAACCTTTGCATCCAGTGCCTTAAAATTGTCCAATTGTCCTTTGTTTTAAGACTTTTCAATAATTTTTGTCCTCATTTTAACAACCTCATGACAAACATCAGACGATGCCACTGCTGTACTGTAATGGACAGTGGATATCGGTTTGTGATAGACTAGGTTGCTCCATTTATGAAGGAAACCCAAGCAAACTGGCTGTTTCCTTTCCCTCTTATACGATATCAGATGACTGTTGTGCCCAAGATTTAGGTCCCAGTGTGTGTATCCTGTGGCAGCTGTAACGTCTCGTCTATGGTCACTATGAGTTCTTCTGGTTGGGCAGTCGCCCCCAGGCAGTTACTGTGGTTACAAGTAATGTAGTTCATCTCTACCAACTGTGGCCTTTCGCTCATCTCACTCATCTCGTTCACGCTGTTGGTGATACAGTTTATCTCACTCTTACTCCTGTTGGTCACTCTGCAGCCACCAAACAACCTGCAGTCTAGAGGAGACAGAGAGAGAGAGAGAGAGAGAGAGAGAGAGAGAGAGAGAGAGAGAGAGAGAGAGAGAGAGAGAGAGAGAGAGAGAGAACATATCTCAAGCCTCGTTTATACATGGGACTGACATGCGTCCTTTGTCCTGATCTTATCCACATTCTGATTGTTCCCACATTTTCCGACATGTGTCTACACATGGTATTAAAATGTGTCTCATCCATCCGCTGTGTCTGCATTGTGACCAGATTTCCTGGTCCCTTCCTTTATGTCAATTATTTGAAAGATATTATTTCAAAATAATATGCGTTTATTCATGTATAAGTATCCACCATGGATTTTTAGTGGGATTTAAATGAATTTATTTGAGATATTTTTGTCACTGATTTACACAAAATACTCCATAATGTTAAAGTGAAAAGAAAATTCAATAAATGTTTACAGATTCATACACAATATAAACCTAAAATGTATTGGTGATATACGGTACTATTTTAACCCCTTTTTTATGGAAAATGCTAATTAGTTCAGGAGTAAAAGATGGCTTAATAAATCACATAATAACTTGCATAGATTCACTCTGTGTGCAATAATAGAGGTTAACATGATTTCTGAATGACTACCCTGTCTCTCCCCCACACACAATTATCTGTAAAGTCCTACAGACGAGCAGTGATTTTCAAGCACAAAATCAAGCACAAAGACCAGGGAGCTTTTCCAAAGAAGGTCACCTATTGGTAGATAGGTAAAAAAAAATATCCCTTTGAGCCAGTTATTAAATAAGCTTTGGATGGTGTACCAATACACACAATCCCTACAAAGATACAGGTGTCCTTCCAAACGGACTAATACTGTAACAACAACAAATTGTCCTGAATACAAAGTGTTATGTTTGGGGCAAATCTAACACAACACTGAGTATCACTCTCCATATTATTTGTATTTTACACGCTTTTTTCTCCCCAATTTAAAGGGCAAATATTGGTGTGCAAAATTCTTAGAGACTTACCCGAAGGAAAGCACAGCTGTAATTGCTGCCAATGGAGTTTCTAACATTTATTGACTCAGGTGGGTGAATTCTTATCTCATCAGGACTTAATAGTGTTTAATTTTTCATTCATGTTTAAAGAATGTTGGAATATTCTTTCACTTTGAACAAACATTCCAACATTACATAGTATTTTGTGTAGATCATTGACAAACATTGACAATTAAAACCATTGTAATCCCACTATGTAACACAACAAAATTAGAAGAAATCTGAGGGGGTGAATAGTTATGATAGTCAATGCACTGCTCACACTGCATGCTAATGGCTACCACTACCACACACATCAAACAAACACACACAAACTCTACACATAGCGTTCATAGATGATGTGCTGCTGTGGACTACATGAGGAGGACAGGACAAAAGGAAATGCCTGCAGCTGAATGTGAATGTGAGAAAGCCTTAAATTCATGACATTCAAAAGAACAAGACTGCAAACTTCATTTGGCGCAGAGTTATGATTGCTTTACTATTCACAATTCCATTAGAGGCAAAACACCATCAAATTGGGTATGACCCAAATGGCACCCTATTCCCCATAAAGTGCACTACTTTTGACCAAACAATGTTGCACTATGTAGTGAATAGGGTGCCATTTGGGACGCAGTTTTTAAAATTGTTTCTGGGGAAACGCCTCACCCGCCTGCCTGCCTGCCATTTGCACACACCACACACCACCCCCATCATGTGGGGGAGAGATCTTGATTGGAAGACATCAATCATTGGGGTGTCAGATAGGGAGCTGGAATTAAGGCAGACAGACAATGGAAAGAGCAGAAGGATGAGTGTATTGTGAAATTGTGTTCTTCAACTCGATCCCACACACTCGAACATACATGTACACATGCACAAGCACCACCCACACACACACACACGCACACGTCTGACATACTGTTAGGATGTTCTGGAGGGTATTTGCCCTTGCTTTAGCAGACCCAGCAAACCGGGAACATTCCCAGAACATTAGTTACGATTCCCATTAAGTTCTAGATAGGGTTTTATCTAACATTGGGATGATAACATGATAACATTTATTTTTTTAGATTTTAAAAGAAATATCCTTTGAATGTTCTCCTAACATTCATAAAAATGTGCACAATATTTGTAACAAACACTACAGAATATTCCCCAAAAGTTCTCAGCCATTTGAACGTAAAAATATATTTTTTAACCAAAATGTGTTTTTTTGTTGCCAGAAATGCCTTCTCGAACATGAACTTTCATGTGCCTTAATAACAAACTTGTATGTCATCTGTAAATACAAATAAAAATGTTGATGAGTGGGCTGGACATGCCGAGAGAGAAGTTCCAGATTGGTCTGCCATATATAAGGCTTCGGTCTTTTTGAGCTCGTCAGTCTGTGTTGGTAATCCTGTCGAACACAGCTTTTTTTATGTATTGTGTAGTGGAGCTGCATAAGTGTTGCTCTCCACTTTCTGGAGGATCAAGTTTTGAAATCAGTGGAATTGGAGTATGATAGCTACAGAGATGGAGAAAACACCTGTCTCTGGATTACATCTTCAAACTAAGGGCCACCATGGTATGGCATTCCTGACAGGGAGATGCGTCCATCATGCATGATGATGTATATAGGTAAAATAGTCTAGCGTTAGCAAGCTACATTTTCAAATATTACATGTTTCTAATTTTGACAGAAAGGGATTTAATTTCAAGCTAAAGGGTATTGTTAACTAGCTAGCTAACGTTAGCTGGCTGGCTCCCTAGCTGACATTATTATTGGTTGGAGCCTAATGTTAGCTAGCTAACATTGAACCTGGTTGGTTAGCTCCCAACACTATGGCATTGTTGGCACTGTTCATTGTTGTTTAACTAGCTGACGTTAGCTGGCTGGCTCATTAGCTAACATTACATGATGTGTGTATAACACCTGTTGAATATGGCCTTTGTCAGTAAACGTCTGCAAAAAAACTTAGAGGTTGTTGCCAGCAGAGCTGGTTAGGCTGTTTTCATGTTATCCAGAGGTTAACAAATCAATGGCCAGTGTCAAGTGTGCACTCCGAGAGCAAAACGAGATGAGTGGAGCTAAAGCTTAAGTGGTTGTGAACAATGCTGAATGAGAATAGACAAAGGAGAGCTCTTCACTATATACCAAAACATTCAAAGGCGACTTTCTCAAACGTGAGTTTACAAGTTGATCAACTTTAAAAGCATAATTACTTTCCCATTGTTCCTCAAATGCACTGTATGATATACCATTTTGTAGCTCTGAGTCTCTACTTTTATCCAATGTAAAAAACACCATTTCAAATTTTGCTACTTAAGACCGAATCCAGGAGCCACAATTGGTTCTGTGAAAGTTCCCAGAACATTCGCTAAGTTGTAGCAAATGTTTTCATAACAACAACTGTCCAGTTGTGCTGATGATTATACAATGTTTGTAGAAAACATTTGCCTGATGTTACAAGAATGTTCACAAAATACATTTGTTGCACTATTGGTTAGAGCCTTTAAGTAAGCATTTCACTGTAAGGTCTCTGTTGTATTCAGCGCATGTGACAAATACACTTTTTTTATTTGAACATGTTCTTTTATGTTCCTTAAAAGTTCCTAAAACATTTATTGAGGTTGTGGGAACATTGTGGGATATGACAAGAGAACTGTCCAGTTGTGCTGACATTCAGATAATGTATGTATCTGTGTAGGGGCAGCGATAGCTTAGCTTGAGGCTGTTTGGTAGACATGTATCACTCACTCTAGTTAAATAACCACGGACTCGTAAAAAATGCAATACTTTATTCCACAGATTTCCAGTATGTAAAGGTATCCACAGATTTAAAGATAAATATCTTCAGGTAAAATATTTCCACAGGGATAACAAAAGTTAGGATTCGGTCAAAAAAACGTATGGCTCCCCAGCCTACGACTGACAAAAAGTGACATTCTAAATTTGTCCAAATTAGAGTGAGCACAAGCCGCTGCATCATCTCTTAATTTAAAGAGACTGTATCCAATTACAAAAAAAAGAATGAGACAACTGAAACAATGTAGCCTATTGTAACAAAATGAAACGAGGTTAACCAATAAATGTATCCTGTATTACAAATTTTGGCAAAATCCTAAATTGGCTCCCACAGCAGGGTGTACAAAACATTCCTTTGATATTCTGAGTTCTTTAAAGGTTCCCAGAACATTTAATTGGGTTGTGAGTGAGGACAGTGTAGGTACATTTACAAGAGATAGGTTTCCAAAACACAAAATATGTCCCATCAACGAGACGGTTGAGCTAACATAGGCTAATGCTATTAGCATGAGGTTGTAAGTAACAGGAAAATTTCCCAGGACATAGACATATCTGATATTGGCAAAAAGCTTACATTCTTGTTAATCTAACTGCACTGTCCAATTTACAGCAGCTATTACAGTGAAAGAATGCCATGCTATAGTTTGAGGAGAGTGCACAATTTTGAACATGAAAAGTTGTTAAATATACAAATTGGGTACATTTGAGCAGTCTTGATACAACAATTTGAACAGAAATACAATGGTTCATTGGATCAGTCTAAAACGTTGCACAAACACTGATGCCATTTAGTGTCCAAAATCTAAATTGGCCCTGGGCTGGAATAATGCATTATGACCTTTCTCTTGCATTTCAAATATGATGGTACAAAAAAAATGCAAAAGAACGGTTGTTTTTGTCTTTGTATTATCTTTTACCAGATCTATTTTGTTATATTCTAGTACATTCCTTTCACATTTCCATAAACTTCAAAGTGTTTCCTTTCAAATGATACCAAGAAAATGCATATCCTTGCTTCAGGGCCTGAGCTACAGGCAGTTAGATTTGGGAGTGTCATTTTCGGGGGAAATTGAAAAAAAGGGTTGTATCCTTAAGAGGGGTGCATTACTGCAACCAACTGGACTGGAGTTTGGACCTTGTTCATCCTTCAATCACCCACGTTGGTATATGCTCGTAAAAAACACTGGGTAATGGGAGAGGAGGAACTTGCAGTGCAAAAGCAGTTTGGATAAAATTAAGTTAGTTTGAACAGGACATTCCATTAATATTGTAAGAATGTTGGCAGAGCACATTTCTTTCAAGGTTCCCAGAACATTTAATTAAGTTATGGGAGTTGCATGAGATGTTGCAAGAATATTCTTGTGATATTTAGGAAGGCTGTACAGAACATTCCCACAATGTTGCATGATTTGTTGCATGATTCCACAATTTCCAAATAACTAAATTTTTATGACATTTATAGCATGTTTGTTTTAGTTTTAACATAATATTAAAATCAAAATGAGTGTATATAGTGTGTGTGCGTGTGTAATGTGTGTATGTTGGAGTGTCAGTGTAATATATGTGAGTGTGTGGGTAGACGCAAGTGAGTGTGCATAGAGCCAGTGCAAGAGAATTAGTGCAAAAAATAAAGATATAAAAATAAATATTAAAAGGGGGTCAACATAAATATATGTAGCCATTTGATGAACTGTTCATCAGTCTTATGGCTTGGGGCTAGAAGCAGTTCAGGAGCCTTTTGCTCCCAGATTTGGCGCTCCGGTACTGCTTGCCGTGTGGTAGCAGAGAGAACAGTCTATGACTTGGCTGGCTAGAGTCTTTGACCATTTTTAGGGCCTTCCTCTGACACCGCCTAGTATAGAAGTTTTGGAGGCAGGGGGTTTGTGTTAAGATGGTCATACTATGAATAATTTAGCTATTTGATTTGGAATTTTGGGACCTCTTTAAGTATAGAAATATATATACAAAAAAATGATTTGATTAAATATTGAATTTGGCCTTTCCTGCTATAGCCCAGAGAAATGTATTGAATAACACATTCATAAATGATTTTTAAAAAATGTGTTTGTCCTATATCTAGGAGATATAAATACATATTCAACTGCTTTTTGGGGTGACACAAAACTGCCTTCATACCACCATTCATTTTTTTTTTAACCAATACCGGTTACCTGCAGACAAATCCTGTGACACTTGTTTGTAGGTCAAGCCGTTTGGACGCTACAAATGTTTTCGTGAGAAGACCAATTTCAGGGATGTCTCATGGTCTGACAAACACCACTCTAGCTCTGCCACCTTTCACCGTAGGTGCAGATATCTCTAGTTTCAACTGACTTATTTCTATGGGGATTTTTATATTATGTTACTTAGATTGACGCACCGGTAAGTCAATCAATTCTAGGGGGTTAAATGTCCTACTCACATTGGCTACTGAGAGCGTGATAATACAGTTGTCCTGAACAGCTGGTGCTCCAACTCTGCTGTGTTTCCCTTTGTAATGAGTGATATTTTGCTAGCCCAGCCACATCCGACGAGCGTCACAGCCGGTGTAGTAGGATTCTAACTTTGTCCTGTATTGACGCTTTGCCTGTTTGAGGGTTTGTCTGAGGGCATAGCGGGATTTCTTATAAATGTCTGAATTAGTGTCCTGCTCCTTGAAAGCGTCAGCTCTAGCCTTTAGCTCAGTGTGGATGTTGCCTGTAATCCATGGCTTCTGGTTGGGATATGTACGTACTGTCACTGTGGGGACGACGTTGTCGATGCACTTAATTGTGATGTAGAGCAACCTTTCCCAAAACCCAGTCCGCGGCATATTTGTCTTAAATATGATTGGTTGTTTTTTTGGGGTCCACGGCATATTTCATTCAAATAAATGTTTGTTATAGGCTGAACTCTGCATGCTGCCATAAACAAATTGTGTTGCCATGACGAAGTATAACTACATCACACTTCATAAAGTGTAGAGAGGAGCAGGCAGGAGGCAGTCGCAGGTTTAGAACTACTGAGTTTATTAAAGCACTATATATATAAAAGCGGGATGAAACGCAAAGCGCAAAATAATAAAGTACTCAGAAAATAGTAGGAGAGATTCCTCTCAGGAAAACAAGCAATATTTACAATGACCGACAAGGACAAATGACAGAGTGAGTATATATACAGTGATAGAGTGGGGATTGGAACCAGATGTGTGTAATGATGACGAGACAAGTCCGGGGTCGATGAGTGAAGGGCGTTTTCCAGCAGCAGGTTCGGCAGCAGCTAGAAAGTCGGCGACGACGAACGCCTGAGCTGGGCAGGAAGGGGATCCAAAGCGAAGTCTGGTGTGGCATGAAGTATCCGTTTAGAATGTTTTCTAACGACCAAATGTGGTTGTGAGAGGAAGTCCAGTCGAGAATAGTGGGAGAGCCAGTCGCTGGTAGTGGGAGAGGATGGAACTAGGTGAAACTGGGCCGATATTCTACCAACATTCTCATTAATAACTTTCTCATCAACATCTGATCTCAATACATTTTTCTGTTCCCTAAACTAAAATCTGTGACGAACACAGAGCACTACGTTTTATAAACTTTACGAATTGTGTTGTTTCGAAGGAGTGCAAGGTTGAATTGAGTTTGTGCACACGCGCACTTAACAGAGGAGGCGTTCCCTAACGGAAATATGTGAATTCATGCTATAATGAGCCAATTGGATCTCTCTAGCTCGTGCTTAGCTTTGCCCACCTCCTTGCTTGTTCTTCCCACTATGCTTCATTTGCTCCCACTGTAAACAACACAGATGAACTATCTTGGGTTGGTTATAAATATCTTTGACCAAATGCACACACAAGCTAACCCTGCTGCGCAGCCTGCACGCTGTCTCACTCTCCCTGTTACAAACAAACCTAGGGCTCCCCTTCAGGCACAGCGGACTAAGGCACTGCATCAAGTTTGGATTTGTTTCAAATAACAGCTGCCCTCCAAAATGTGTCTGTGTGATATTTCAGACTTGGCTCAGCAACGATTGGTCATCACTAGATAACAAAGCCACAACGTCAGAAAGCTGCCTACTCGACCAATCAGATGAGGGAGTGTGATGACATGTATGCCAACTGGCATGGAGGAGCAGACAAGAGACATGTATTCTTTTATCTAGTGCTCCATCAATGATTTGGTTATTTATTAGATATAGCAAAACCAACTGTTATAAATGCAAAGTGTTATTCAAACTCAGCTTGCAAGATTATTATGATGTTACCCTTACTGATTGTTACTTCTCTTAACGCAAAATAGTTTTACTCCAATATCTGCATTGTTTTTAAAATGGCATGTACACAAACAAATTGACACATCTTGAGTTTATTTTTTAATTTACAAAATCCTCAAGTAATCCACAAGGAAAACGTACACAGTTTCACAAAAATGTTGCCAGAAATTGGCTGATTTTTGGCTGATTTAAGATGACAACTTCACCCCTGTTACTTTATTAATATTATTTTACATTTAGGATCCTGAGTGGCCCAGAGTCATCTGGGTTAGGGGAGGGTTTGGCCGGGATAGGCCGTCATTGGAAATATGAATTTGTTCTTAACTGACTTGCCTAGTTAAAATAAATACACTATTTGACGCCTAGGCACTTACAATAGTTGTGTATTTGTTTAACTTAACATACAGTGCCATCAGAAAGTATTCATGCGTATTCCACATTTTGTTGTGTCACAGCCTGACTTCAAAATGGATTAAATATGTTTTTCTCACTGATTTACACACCATACCCCATAATAACAAAGTGAAAAACATGTTTTTAGATATTTTTGCAAATTTATTGAAAACGAAATACAGAAATCACATCCCTAAGTCAATACTTTGTAAAAGCACGTTTGGCAGCGATTACAGCTAAGATTTCCACACTGGGATTGTGCAACATTTGCTCATTTACGCTCTTCAAAATTCTTCAAGCTCTGTCAAATTTGTTGTTGATCATTGCTACACAACCATATTCAGATCTTGTCAGAGATTTTCTAGTAGATTTAAGTCAAAACTGTAACTCGGCCACTCAGGAACATTCACTGTCTTCTTGGTTAGCAACTCTAGTGTAGATTTGGCCTTGTGCTTTAGGTTTTTGTCCTGATGAAAGGTGCATTCATCTCCCAGTGTCTTGTGGAAAACAGACTGAACCAGGTTTTTCTCTAGGATCTTGCCTGTGCTTAGCTTCATTCCATACATTTTTTATCCTGAAAAACTCCCCAGTCCTTAAGGATTACATGAATAGCCATAACATGATGCAGCCACCACTACGCTTGAAAATATGAGAGTGGTACTCAGTAAGGTATTGTATTGGATTGGTCCCAAACATAACATTTTATATTCAGGAAAAAAAGGTAATTGCTTTGCAATGTTTGTTGCAGTATTACTTTATTACCTTGTTGCAAACATGATACATGTTTTGGAATATTTGTATTCGGTACAGGCTTCCTTCTTTTCACTTTGTCATCTGGGTTAGTATTGGGGAGTAACGACAATGTTGTTGTTCCCTCCTCAGTTTTCTCCTATCACAGCCATTAGACTCTGTAACTGTTTTAAAGTTACCATTGGCCTCATGGTGAAATCCCTGAGAGATGTCCTTCCTCTCTGGCAACTGCATTAGGAAAGACACCTGTATCTTTGTAGTGACTGGGTGTAATGATACACCATCCAAAAGTGTCATTAATAACAGCATGCTCAAATGGATTTTCTGCTTTTTAGTTTTTTTTTTACACCGCTACCAATAGGTGCCCTTCTTTGTGCAGCATTTGAAAACAGTGAAGGCTCCTCAGAGGAGGAAGGGGAGGACCATCCTCCTCAGTGAATTTCATAAAAATAAAATAGTGAAACATTTAGTTATATCTGGAGTATTTCTCCTGTCTTATCCGGTGTCCTGTGTGAATTTAAGTATGCTCTCTCTGATTTTCTCTTTCTCTCTTTCTTTCTTTCACTCCCTCGGAGGACCTGAGCCCTAGGACCATGCCTCAGGACTACCTGGCATGATGACTCCTTGCTGTCCCCAGTCCACCTGGCCGTGCTGCTGCTCCAGTGTCAACTGTTCTGCCTGCGGCTATGGAACCTGTTCACCGGACGTGCTACCTGTCCCAGACCTGCTGTTTTCAACTCTCTAGAGACAGCAGGAGCGGTAGAGATACTCTCAATGATCTTCTATGAAAAGCCAACTGACATTTTACTCCTGAGGTGCTGACCTGTTGCACCCTCGCCAACTACTATGATTATTATTATTTGACAATGTTGGTAATTTATGAACATTTGAACATCTTGGCCATGTTCTGTTATAATCTCCACAGCCAGAAGAGGACTGGCCACTGCTAGGGAGTTCTTCCTTGCCACTGTGCTTCTACACCTGCATTGCTTGCTGTTTGGGGTTTTAGGCTGGGTATCTATACAGCACTTTGTGGCATCAGCTGATGTAAGAAGGGCTATATAAATACATTTCATTTGATTTAAATGTTTTGAGATAAAACTTTACCAAATATATTCACGTCACTAAATAATTGATAAAAACACTGTTTTGCAATAAAGGTTTACAGTAGCCTGAACAGCACTCTGTAGGGAAGCACCATGGTGTAGCCAGAGGATAGCTACATTTCCGTCCTCCTCTGAGTACATTGACTTCAATTTGAGCCCTAACGGTTCTCATGGTTCTTACCCCCTTCCATAGACTTACACATGAATTATGACAACTTCCAGAGGACGTCCTCCAACCTATCAGAGCTCTAGCAGCATAAACTGACATGTTGTCCACCCAATCACATGATCCGAGAATGAATCCAGTGCTGAACAGTTGAGGCTGGTGGGAGGAGGTATAGGAGGATGAGCTAATTGTAATGGTTTGAATGGAATAAATGGAACAGTATCAAACACATCAAACATATGGAAACCACATGTATGACATCATTACATTTATTCCATTCCAGTCATTACAATGAGCCCGTACTCCTATAGCTCATCCCACCAGCCTCCACTGGTACTGAAAGCATAAGCTACAACTAACCAGCACTGTAGTGCATGCAATGGGGTAAGTAGTGAAGAGAGAGCAACAGAGAGAAACAGAATAGTTGAACCGTTTTCAACCAATTAATGTCCGTAAAAGTGAAGGAGAGGCAAGAGAGAGAGAGAAACCATGTTTCATTGTATCTTTTTCACTTTCACTTTAACTTAGCTAGCGAATGCAGCTAGCTAGTTTAGCCTACTCAAACATCTGGCTCAAACAGAGAGGAATTCTTTGTTAGCTAGCTCGCTATGGCTATCCAACACTGTAACTCTTCCAAGTCAGGGTAAGCTTAAGGTTTTATTAATTTATTGCCATTGGGGCACGCCAGTGTAACTGCTAAACTCCTTGCTGACTGTACACTTTACTGCATGATTGTAGCGAGTTTACTAATGAATTCGTTCTAGTGGCTATGTTGACTATGACGTTAGCTACTATGGTGACAACAAAGTAGGCTGTGTGTAACAGTTAGGGGTTTTGATATGTTTTTTTGGGCCTGGTCACAGACAGCTGATGTGTTGTGCACTGGAGTCCACAAGTAAAGGGAAAGGGTGATAAGAGGACAGCGTGTAGCTGCGAGAAGGAATTAGTATGTGGCTGTTATGAAAGTGAACTGTGTTTGTGTGTGATTAGGGGTGTATTCATTCTGACAATTCTGTTGAAAAATGCACCCTAGACCCAATGGGGGCAAGTTGGTATTGAATGACTCGCTGTCCGTCACCTACTCGGATGTTTCTCTAGACCTGTGCACCTATGTTGTAAACTTTCATTCATAGGCTAGGTTGAAGCAACCTCATAGGGGACATTCAAGTATCATGTAGTAGCCTAACCCTATCGATGATACAATGAGCTGTTTGAATTGAATATGAATGACAGCCATCCAATATGCTGTAATAGAAATAAGGCAATGCTCATTAAAAAATAATTGTCCTTCCTCGTCTTAAACGGGACCTACTGCCACTGTTGGAAAACATCCCTGGTCTTTGTGGTTGAATCGGTGTTTGAAATTTACTGCTCAACTGAGGGACCTTACAGATAATTGTATGTGTGGGGTACAGAGATGAGGTAGTCATTAAAAAAACATGTTAAACACAATTATTACAGTGAGGCCATGCAACTTAATATGTAACTTGTTCAGCAAATTTTTACTCCTGAACTTATTTATGATTACCATAACAAAGGGATTGAATACTTATTGACTCAAGACATTTCAGGTTTTCATTTTCAACTAATTTGTAAAAATGTAAAAAAAAACTTAATTCCCCTTTGACATTACGGTGTATTGTATGACAAAAAAATCACAATTTTATCCATTTGCTGTAACACAGCAAAATGTGGAAAATGCGGAAAATGGTATGTTGTACCAGTTTCTGTCTCTGTACAAAGGCATGGTCTTCAAGCTATGAAAGAGGGCAAAACATTTAATAATAACTAAATGGACTTGGCACAGTTCTAGATACCGAAAGCTCTTAGTCATTAATTTTATTTAACCAGGCAATTTAAGAACAAATTCTTATTTACAATGACAGCCTAGGAACAGTGAGTTAACTGCCTTATTCAGGGGTAGAACAGCAGATTTTTACCTTGTCAGCTCAGGAATTTGATCTAGCAACCTTTTGGTTACTAGCCCAACACTCTAACCACTAGGCTACCTGCCAACCAGTTTACAGGAAAACTCACCACCCAAACCCGATTGACATACTTTATACTGTATTTACATTCATGTTATTGGCCCATCCACCTCCTTCTTCAGAGGACAAAAATAACTTTGTTTCAAAAACAATTCTGGATGCCTTCTGAGCCTGCATACGCCTTATCACACTACCTTATCTGATTGGTTGAGTAGGCTTTGTGGCTTCTTACTTTGTTGCTGTGGTAACTAGTGACCACCGCAATGACGCTATGAAGCCATCAAAATTGCGTAAACATTTAGAAACAAAGCATCCGCATCTCAAGGATTAACCCGACTTTGTTTAAACAAGATGACATGACCAACCAAACAAAAATGCTGCACAATAATTTCACAGACAAGCTGTGTCTCTCATAAGGCTTACTTCCTTTCACAATCTGATCCACGCCAGGATAGGCAGTAGGTTTCGTAATCCATTCACCAGCACTGAAGAGACACAACTTGTCACAGCTTGAGGATAAACTACTGGAGCTGTCCTGTGACCAAGGCCTGCAAGCTTGTTTTAATGAGATGTGTCTTTCCACATTCTGTCTTTTCAGCAGCGGAGAATAACCGCAACTTAGCGAGATGGCAATGAAGGCGTCAATCTCCTTTCATTCTACCTACTTATGTGAGACCAGCTTCTCCTCTCTTGATGCAACAAAATCTAAATATCGCAGCAGACTGGCTGTTGAAAACACCTTGACAGTGTCCTTCTCCTCCTTATCTCCAAGGTTTGACCTGTTCTGTCATTTACAAACAGAAAGCCCCTGAAGTCAGACCAACAGACAGCTCATGAAGACAGCCCATGAAGAAAGCACAGAGACACTGCTCATGAAGACAGCACATACAGACAGACAGCCCAAGAGTACAACAGACAAACAGAGACAGACCCTGAAGAAAGCCCATGTAGAAAGCACAGAGAGAGACACTGCCCATGAGAACAAGACAGACAGACAGACAGACAGACAGACAGACAGACAGACAGACAGACAGACAGACAGACAGACAGACAGACAGACAGACAGACAGACAGACAGACAGACAGACAGACAGACAGACAGACAGACAGACAGACCAAGAAGGCAGCTAAGTGAATATGAATACATACTTTATTAACTTAGTGTAAAGTAAAATATTTTATAAAGAAAAACAATTGTCAAGCAATTGTCAAGTAATAATATAAGACTACAAAAATATTTAGGACAAGTAGAGTAAATCTAATCAGTAGCGGTAGATGGGTAAAGTCCCTGGGGAAGGCAAGCCAGGAAAAGAAGCCATATTACAACCTATGTGTTTTGATAATTGCGTTGTTTGCTCTATAACATGTTAGTTCATATACCTTTGTCACCATGATATATAGTCCTAAGGTCAAGACAAATTCAACCACACCTTTTTTTTATCACAAAACCGGAGATCAACATCTGTCCGGTGGAGTCGACCAAGCATATGATATGTTACATGACCTACAGGATGGTCGATCAAGTTAATGTTTCTGACAATTTCAGACTACCAAATGAACACAGGAGAGTTACTGCAAGTCACAAAGAAAACAGGAGCTGCCTCCACTATTCCTGAGCCATTTCAACTTCAACATTTCAACATCATCAAATCGCTTGTGCTTAGTCTAATACATTGATAACTAAAAGATTCCAAAAACAATTTAGTCCATTCAACGTAAGCTACAAATCATGTGTGTGTGGACATTCCTGCAGTCACCATACCAGTTGCATGCTCCCTAAAAGCTTGTGGCATTGTGTTGTCTGACGAAACTGCACATTTTTGAGTGGCCTTTTAGTGTACCCAGCACAATGTGCACCTGTGTAATGATCATGCTGTTTAATATGCCACACCTTATTGATATGCCACACCTGTCAGATGGAGGGATTATCTTGGAAATTGAGAAATGCTGACTAACAGGGATGTAAACAAATTTGTGCACAAAATTTGAGAGACATTTTCTGGGAACTTTTATTTCAGACTACTGACGTTACACAACATTCAAAAGGCAGTAAGGCACATTTCTGCATATGGCCAAATTCAATGTTTTTGCTTCCCGTTTCAAACACATCTATGGGCTTTTACAAAGAAAAAAAAGAATGTAGGCTATTAGGATTCTATATTTATATTCGTAACTACATTCATCATAGCAAAAAATAGATTGCAATGGTGGTCATGTCAACTCTTGTATTTGTTCTGAACTGAACAATAAGCCAACTGCTAGGACAGTTGGCTTGTAGTTCAATATTTGTGAGATATTTTTTTACTTCCAAATCCTTTATTTACAATATTCATCCTATGCCCACACACTTCTAATTCTGAAAAGTGAAAGCATACCTGTGAGAGGGGTCACACTGGTAGTAGTTATATGTTTTTATACAGTACCCAAGACCAATCTGAAAAATAGCTACTTCTATAATTACTGCATTCCAGGTTGGATTGAATAGAGCCCCGAATCTTCATTTTCAAGGTGATGATTGCACTTTTCTTTCCAACACAATACCGCAATAAATATAAATCCACATTTCAACAACAAAAAATGTGCGCCCCATGGGTGAAAAAACATACACCACAAGTGTCAATAGATGTAAGAAGCGCTTCCCCGTACCACTGTGCGCTAACTGTCCAGAACCATATCTGTTCATGATGCACATCATTTTATTATCAGAGCGTGTCAGTGGCCTTCTGGTAAGTATGTTTTAGTGAGAACGTGTTGGGATCAGGTACAACTACATTTACCCACCCCCAAGATTAATATTTATGAACAATTCCTCCCACCCACTTCTTACCTAAATGCATTTGTTGTTGTTTTTGAAGGGGTTGGGCTGAAATGAGGGTTGAGAGTTACCTTTTAAAGGAAGCTCTATCCGACTAAATAACTTTTCATAAGACGTTCAACATGTGATGAAGAAAGAAAATGATAAAATACTGTGTTACAAGTACACAGCATATGAAGAGGTTGGGAACATTTTAATAACTCTGAACTTGTGTTCTGTGTCCTGACTGACCATAATTAGACAGAAGAACACCTTACACTGCTGTAGTTATACCATAGTGGTGCAGTGAGTTAATGGTGGGGCTGCAAAGCTGAAGAGTGCAGGTTCAATCCAGGTTTCTTTTGAAAACGACTGTGAAATTGAGGCTCAGATATAATTTACTAAAATAAAGGATGTCTTTATTTCGTCCAGATTTATAAATCAAGTCTGAAATGCAGAATTCAGACTAACTGTAAAAAAATAAAACATTGTGTAAAAATGGATTGTTCAACTTTCAGAAACGCACCCGATATCCTTCCTACTTTAAGATGAATGATACGGTCCCCTTGTCATATTTTTCATGATCTGAAAAACAATAGTGATCCTAGATCAACACACATATTGTCGAATATCTTGTAAATATGGGCCCAGATGTACGCAGCATATAAAGAGGATGGGTGAAGTGAGGGTGGATAACCTAGTTACCATTTCCCTGGGTTAGTTACTGTATGTCTCAGAAGGCTAAAAACTATACTGTCATGGCTATATACTGACAAAAAAAGATACAAGTGTGCTTCCCTGGTGGTGCAGAGGATAACCTTCCGGAGACACCTGAAACCCCACCTCTTTAAGGAATACCTAGGATAGGATAAAGTAATCCTTCTCACCCCCCCCCCCTTAAATGATTTAGATGCACTATTGTAAAGTGGCTGTTCCACTGGATGTCATAAGGTGAATTCACCAATTTGTAAGTCGCTCTGGATAAGAGCGTCTGCCAAATGACTTAAATGTAATGTAATGTTAAATGATAACATACCTGGCTTGGGGACTAAGCATTTCAGGATCAAATCCCACAAGTGCAAATTGTTAACATAAGTGTTCAAGATATGATTCTCTTTCTTTGTCTAAGTGTCCTATTAATGAATGTTCAGTTTGTCAACATATGCAGTGTAAAACATATTGGTTTGTGTGGTTAAATGCTATGAACTAAATAAAAATGCCAAGTGTCTTGATATCACCTGCAATACAGTCCTCTAATGAAAATGACCAATAAATCTGGGGAGATACATAAGAGGAATGTATTCCAATCCGCTTTAAGAGGCTATGAATTTGCATGCTGAGAATGTTGTCGTAATGTTAGGTAAAACTTAACTATTACTTTTTTTAGTGTTCTAAGGACCTCCAAGACGAGGTAAAATGTATATTCCCCGAACATCAATGGAATATTATGTTACATCTAAAATAAATATGCTATGAACGTCATAAAAACGGACTTATTTGGAAATTGTGCAACGTGGGAAGGTTCTGTGCAACCTATGTGAATATCGCAACATCCCAGACAACACCCATAACTTAATTAAATGTTCTGGGAACCTTTAAATAACTTAGACCAGGTGTTCTATCAACATTCTTACAACATTATAGGAATGTCCTGTGCAACCTAACTTAAACATTGCATCAATGTCATCACAACTGAGCGTATTTTGTGTTTTAGGAACCAATCTCTTGTACTGTACCCACACTGTTCCCTCAACCTAATTACATGTAATGTGAACCTTTAAAGAACTCAGAAAGGCTGTTCTGTCAACATTCTTGCAACATCAAAGGATTGTTTGTGTACCCTGATACAAACATTATCTGAAAATCAGCACTGTGTTTTGGGATACCAAACTAGAATGGTCCAAACACACCAAGACAGTTGTGAAGAGGTCACGACAAAGCCTATTCCCCCTCTGGAAACTAAAAAGAGTTGACATGGGTCCTCAGATCCTCAAAAGGTTTTACAGCTGCAACATCGAGGGCATCCTGACCGGTTGCATCACTGCCTGGTACGGCAATTGCTAGGCCTCCGACCGCAAGACACTACAGAGGGTAGTGCGTACGGCCCAGTACATCACTGGGTCCATCCAGGACCTCTACACCAGGCGGTATCAGAGGAAGGCCTTAAAAATTGTCAAAGACCCCAGCCACCCCAGTCATAGACTCTTCTCTATACTACCGCATGGCAAGTGGTACCAGAGTCTAGGACAAAAAGGCTTCTCAACAGTTTTTACCCCCAAGCCATAAGACTCATGAACAGGTAATCAAATGTCTACCCGGACTATTGCATTGTGTGCAACCCCAAGCCATCTTTTATGCTGCTGCTACTCTCTGTTTATCATATATGCATAGTCACTTTAACTATACATTCATGTACATACTACCACAATTGGCCAGACGAACCAGTGCTCCCGCACATTGGCTAACAGGGATATCTGCATTGTGTCCCGCCACCCACCACCCGCCAACTCCACTTTTACGCTACTCTCTGTTCATCATATTTGCATAGTCACTTTAACCATATCTACATGTACATACTACCTCAATCAGCCTGACTAACCGGGGCCTGTATGTAGCCTCGCTACTGTATATAGCCTCGCTACTGTATATAGCCTCGCTACTGTATATAGCCTCGCTACTGTATATAGCCTCGCTACTGTTATTTTCAACTGTCTTTTTACTGTTGTTTTATTTCTTTACTTACCTATTGTTTACCTAATACCTTTTATGCACTATTGGTTAGAGCCTGTAATTAAGCATTTCACTGAAAGATCTACACCTGTTGTAGTTGGCGCACGTGACAAATAAACTTTCATGTGATTTGGACAGTTTTTGTATTATGAGAACATTTGCTTGACCTAACGAACGTTCTGGGATCTTTGACAGAACCAATTTTGGTTTTGATGGGAGGGGATATTTTATTAGAAAATAAAAGACAAAGCTCAACTCATTGGTAAGTTCTGTTGAGATATTGATTCGGGCTGTGTGGTGTTTTATAAGTCATCACCCCAGATTATATAAATTGCTGCTGAGTTTGCCTTCTATATTGAATAATCTAGATAATTGTCATTAGTCAAACAATATCATCAACAGTCTATATTGCAAATACTTGTGGTTAGCTACAGTATGTGTTTATCTCACCTACATATACCTCATGAGCCTTAGGTCTGGTGTCTGGTAATAAAGGACTAGGATGGAAATGACCATAGGAAACAGGGATATTCTGAAAAGACAATAAACCTACTCTCCTATTGTCCTTTTGCTATTCCCTATTTAAGCTGAAAGATTATTGTCCAAATCAAATAATATATTGCCAATTTTATCTAGATCTGTATGTTTGAAAGACTCTGAAAGCCTTATGTCTTATTGCCCAATATGTGAGGCATTGCTTTGGAATATCCTCACAGCATTCCAGATCCCAGGGACAGAGAACCTGTTCATGCTGCTCCAGGGATGTTAGAGACAGCTATCACAACAGCCTCACCACTGCACAATTTTCACACGTACACCTTAGGAACATAACCCAAACACACCAAGAGGAAGCAGAGGAAAGGGAAGCAGAGGAAAGGGAAGTAGGGGGAAGGGTAGAGGAAGGGGTAGATGGGTGAAGGAGAGAGAGGGGGGGGGGTAAAGCTCTGGGGCATAGTAAGTGCTTCAGTAAGACACTCACTGTTTCACGTCGCCATTTCTACCTGGTTCACTGCTTACGGAGAACGTGTGTGTGTGTGTGTGTGTGTGTGTGTGTGTGTGTGTGTGTGTGTGTGTGTGTGTGTGCGCGTGTGTGTGTGTGTGTGTGTGTGTGTGTGTGTGTGTGTGTGTGTGTGTGTGTGTGTGTGTGTGTGTGTGTGTGTGTGTGTGTGTGTGTGTGTGTGTGTGTGTGTGTGTGTGTGTGTGTGTGTGTGTAGTGGCCTAGCTGGTCTAGCAGTATTAAGGCAGCTTCAGGTTCGTATCCAGCCTACTGCCCTACAACACAACCTCTGTCTTTTCCCCACTGTCATCCTCTATCTATCGGTTCCATAATGTCAGAAAAGACCTTAAAATATATTTTAAATAAATAAACCTCACAATAAATTATGGCATGATATGTCATCTGGGTTTGAGGGTCTGGGGGGGGATTGGGTGGCAAGGCCTATGTTTTAATGAGTGAAAGTTAAACTGGTTGATCACAAGGACTAATCACCGTGATGTCACTGTGTTTTCATACCCCCCCCCCCCCCACACACACACACCCAAAAAAACACATACACATTGTTGACACAAGGGACAGTAAGGATAAGATATCAGTCCATCTGTCCATTGGTCTGTCTATATTTCTCCCATGAAGGTTCAAACATTATGTTGTCTTCCTCTTCAAAATCCTTTTCTGAATTGAACAATTAATCTGAGGGTAAACTCCGTTTTTCGCCAATGTCAAAATCCCCAGTATCTAAAGTAAGGCTGAGTCGGCAAAGGCTGTGCTGTATACTGTAGGCCTATCCATTATAATAAACACCAGTCTATCCCTGGTAGAGAAACCACTATTATCTTATTTAATGGTGTGAAAATTGCTGATTAAAAAGGGGATGTACAGTATATCTGCACATTGACCAATTGAAAAGAGAATTACCTTTGCAAACAGTGCAATACTGCATCATAAACTAACACTATCACAATTTTAACTAATGTGTGTTTCAGTTCCAACCTTTTCATTCTCAAAGCACTGAAGCTGAGGTCCAAAAGTTGCAAACTAATGATAGTCACAAGTCCCCCTTATATGCTGACTCACTCACACACACACACACACACACACACACACACACACACACACACACACACACACACACACACACACACACACACACACACACACACACACACACACACACACACACACACACACACACAATCTTGTCAGAGCACTAACTGTTGACACATACCTACAAACTCTGTAACCAGATCCTTAACCAGGTGTCCCACTATGGCATATACCACCGCGACCACCACTAGCGCCGCGCAAACAAGGTAGAGCACGGCCTTGGGCAGTGGGATGGAGTCCCGGGCTGGTGTCCTGTTGTCCGTATACAGAAGATCACTCTCTGAGTACTGAAAGACATGTTCCATCCCGGAGGTGTGATTAGAGTTCAGCGGGGGGTGACTGGCGCTTATCCCGCTCAGGTCCGGCTCTAGAGCAGTCACCATGGTGGTGGTCGCCACCTCCGCTTCGTCGATGATGCCCTGATTGACCAAGCCAGACGTCTTGTTGATCAGAGGCAGGATCTGAGAGAGGAAATAGCTCCAGTCTTTGATTGCACTTGTGTTGCATAGAAACATGATGTCTACTAAATATCACTGCGCGAGGTCCGGCAGCAACAACAACCTGTGTGTGTCCATCAATACCGCGTAATGACAGCCAGGCCACCAAGACACAAAAATATAATGCGTAAAAATAAAAAAGTGTCATTCACGAAATAAAATCCACTCAACTGACCAAACTTCTTGTTGTCTTTAGTAAAGATAGATGTGGTTGTTTTGTAATAAATTCAATAGATTTCCTTCTGATGTGTCAGTCACGAGAGGCACGTTGAGCTCGAGGGTCCAACATTGGTCACGACTGTCACAGTCAGAGGAGTCGACTGGAATTATTAAAGAGAACCGTTATACCCAAACAATAAAATAGCCTTATATTCTACATCAAGCCCATGAAAGCGATTGTTAAAGTTTTCAGATCCAGTTTTCAGATGCATTAAAAACGTATTCATTTAGCACGCATTGGTGAAAAGGCGAATTACAAATATTTGGTAAATTATTTATTTTATTTCCTTACATATGTCAAATGTCTTCGGTCGTTTGCAGTTAACTCCATAATAACTCCCTTGACTGACTGACTGTTAGGAAAGATGCGGTGTCGTCATCAGGTATATTACTTTCATTTCCATGCAGAGAAACCTTTTTCAGAATTTTCCTCAAGACGTCAACCAAACACGCGTGTAATAAAATGTGTATGCAAGAGCGACTGAAAGTACGTGATATAGCCTGCTGTGTGACTGCAGTGCGGAGTTCTCCATTTCGCGCGGCAAACTACGGTTATGTTTTGAACATTGAAAAAGATTCGATTTGGAAAAAGTCACGGTGACATGTATGCGATAGCCTCGCACCTCCTGCTCTTCCACCAAGGTGGTCAGTCACCGGTACATGACAAGGTAAGTCATGCCGTGGTGTTAGGCTGGCAGGTTTGCATTATAGCCAGCCATGACTTCATATCCCGTTTCCATCAGGAGAGACGCGGCTAAGCGCTGTCCAGCGCTGAAGTGCATAAGTGAGAGAGCGATGTTGCAGAATATTCTGGTTTGCTCTCTCTCGATGTGTCCATGACTCCATGTCCTAACACAACGCACCCACAGCTGGACAAAGGGGTGGGTCGTTCAACGAAAAGTGTGCCTTTGATCTTTTAAGAAGAAAATGTGCACAAATATTGATTTTTAAAAGTATATTATATTAAATGAAGTTCCCTTTAATATACACCACATGGATAATTCAATAAATCATATTGTTTTTATAATAATAGATCTCCTAAAGCACAGAAATTCAGCATTTTGAAATGTCCCTCCATTCACCCTCTGTGACTTCTAGGAAGAGTTTAACCCACTTAACCGCTCCAAAATCAAACGTTTTCACCATCATTGTACAGCCCTCTTTATTTAGTTGCTTTGACAAAGTCATTTCTGAAGATTATTATTTATTTCATGTGATTAGTGATTCATTTAAGTCTGAACTCTCATTTTAATATGGTCAATAATAATGATAATTAAAACCCATTTTTCAAAAGAAACATTGAACATCTAATAGTCAAATCGTAGTGTAAAAATCAGGTGAGCTAGTTCACTCTTTTTGGCCATTTTCTGGTGTTTTGTGGTGAAAACTGAATGGGTCGAGTAAGATGTCAACCCTGTTACCCATAAATAGACAGACTAGAAATGTTTTAAGGATATAATATTTTTGGGTGAAGCTTGCATTCAATTGTCACTTCCTGTTGCACACAACAAGCTTCCATTCCCCCTGTCACAAGGGTATTTATGGCTGAGTTAAGATGAAATTGTCAATCCTGTTATAGTCAACACTGTTACTTCATTTGGCACTCATTGGCACTTACTATAGTATATATTTTTTGGGAACCTTTTGAGGTGGTAAAATATGTTTTTTATGAAGTTGAGATCCTTTTGACAGACTGTTAAAATTAGATGAAACCAAAAGTTTGTTTTGACCAAGTTACACTTCTCAAAAGGTGTGGAGTGACCAAGATGATAATAAGTTGATTTGGTCATGTTGCCTCTACTTTTTGGGGGGTTAACCACTTTTTAATAGGCCTTTACACATAGCCCGTGTGGGTATTTTGAAGGGCAGAGTTGGAGCATATGAAGGGTGATGGTGGAAATGTGGAAATGCCATCGGGTAAACTGTTCAATATTCCCTAGAACATTATGCGTGTGACATGTCAGTGAGTGATTAGCAACCATCGCTCTGTCCTGGTCATTCGGTGCTAAATGCATAACCAACTACCAATCAAACACAATGACGAGGCAACACTTTCTCTTTCGCACGGGCGGTGTGCTCTGATCACATACCGAGAGGAAATAGCCTCTGGCTAGTAGATAAGGTGAGAGGGGACAGGGTACACACACATACACACACACACACACACACACACACACACACACACACACACACACACACACACACACACATACACACACAAACACACATACACACACAAACACACATACACACACACTTATTTAGGTTTCTCATTAAAAAAAAAACTAAAATGCTGAGATGATTATATGGTTCAGCCCAATATGGATGAGCCCTGAAAACAACTCCTAACCATACACTTCTCTACTATTGATCTTCCCCAACAGATAAAATAAACTAATGATGTTAGGAATATATTTCATTGCGCCTTAACTCCAGACCAACAGCATATAAAGTATTTAAGATCAGTGAATAGCCTTGATCGGATGACTGAAAGTGAGAGAACCAGTATGTATAATATATATTTTATATATTTTTAACAAGTTTAATTACTGATTGAATGACGCACTGCGTTAGATAACAATAGTGTAAAGCAAGCAAACACATCAGCCTTTCCCTCTCCCTACCAGGGAAGAACAGCAGTTAAATGCCTGTCACAAAATGGAGGCTTAGGCTGAAAATTACCTTTCTACTGTTTATCTCAGCTTCCCTACACACACACACACACACACACACACACACACACACACACACACACACACACACACACACACACACACACACACACACACACACACACACACACACACACACACACACACACACACACACACACACACACACACACACGTGTAATGTCTTTATTGTTTTGAAATTTCTGTATGTGTAATGTTTACTGTTAATTTTTATTGTTTATTTCACTTTTGTATATTATCTACCTCACTTGCTTTGGCAATGTTAACACATGTTTCCCATTCCAATAAAGCCCCTTGAATTGAATAGATAGATAGATAGATAGATAGATAGATAGATAGATAGATAGATAGATAGATAGATAGATAGATAGATAGATAGATAGATAGATAGATAGATAGATAGATAGATAATCACGCATGCACACACACAAACCCTGACCATGTTTATGATCTCAGATGTTGTAGCTCATAGTCCCATCTTTTTAATTTCCTTTTATCCCCACAGGTCATTGAGCCATTGACCATCTCTGGCTTGTCAATTATCTTTGGTGATATTTAGTTTAGGCGTACCTCTGTGACTGGGATGACCCTGGATCCTCTATTCCGCCACACACACATAAGCTCACACATGCAGGCACACAGACACACACACACACCCCTAGGGAAGATGAACTAGACTCAATTAAGATCACATCAGTGCTTTCAAAGAGTGGCTTCTGTCACTCCAGGAGAACCCATTGGAGTCGCTGATCCCTAAACACATCATGGAACAGAATAGGGCAGATTGAGTCATTCCCTGTGTTATCACGTTATTGAATAGAGTTACAGCCAACTGTTCCAAAGAAGTATGATGAGAGAGAGAGAGAGAGAGAGAGAGTGCACAAGATGGAGAGAAGGAAATTCTGGATGACATCTTCTGTCCATCATCTGTCTAGTTAAAGGCATGATGAATATGCTGATACATACAGTAGATGTCCATGAGAAAACAGAAATTGTCTGTTCTGATTGAGAGTAAACAGAGCTAAGATGGGTTTGTTTGCATATTTTACAAATGCAAGCTGCAAGATCCTAAATGTGCTTTGGATAGAGTGACATCCTGATCTACTGTATGTTCCAGTTATTCTGCACACTGGAGGACCTCTTTTAGAGGCAAAAATAAATATGTTGACCTTAGTGTTACCACAGAGACAGACAAGCACTCCTGTGATGATCCTCTTCAAATGAAATATGAATGACTTCTATTTGATCTGTTCTAGAGACTTAAAGAGAAAGGTGGTCTTTGATAGACCCCTTATTCCATTCCTATTTCAGTCCCATTTTCAATTCTGATTGGTTTTGTTTGTTAGGACAGTACTTACTTGGTAAAGCTGAGAAGATAAAAAACTTTCACACCGATATTTGACCAAATAAGGCATCCCAGATAAGACAGATGGGGCAGAGATATTTATGAAATAAACACAAAACAGGATTATTCCTGTACTGTATATCTCTAGCTATGCGTAGACCCCAAACCCTACCACCAGCATCATCAGTCACACGAACCAAATACTATCTGAACCCAGTCATACAGTTGCTGCAGCCAGCCTAATCATTCGACATACAGTCACAGTGCTGCAGCTAGCCTAATCATTTAGACATACAGTCACAGTGCTGCAGCTAGCCTAATCATTTAGACATACAGTCACAGTGCTGCAGCTAGCCTAATCATTCGACATACAGTCACAGTGCTGCAGCTAGCCTAATCATTTAGACATACAGTCACAGTGCTGCAGCTAGCCTAATCATTTAGACATACAGTCACAGTGCTGCAGCCAGCCTAATCATTTAGACATACAGTCACAGTGCTGCAGCTAGCCTAATCATTCGACATACAGTCACAGTGCTGCAGCTAGCCTAATCATTCGACATACAGTCACAGTGCTGCAGCTAGCCTAATCATTCGACATACAGTCACAGTGCTGCAGCTAGCCTAATCATTTAGACATACAGTCACAGTGCTGCAGCTAGCCTAATCATTCGACATACAGTCACAGTGCTGCAGCTAGCCTAATCATTCGACATACAGTCACAGTGCTGCAGCTAGCCTAATCATTTAGGGATACAGTCACAGTGCTGCAGCTAGCCTAATCATTTAGGGATACAGTCACAGTGCTGCCGCTAACCTAATCATTTAGATATACAGTCACAGTGCTGCAGCTAGCCTAATCATTTAGGGATACATTCACAGTGCTGCAGCTAGCCTAATCATACAGTCATAAAGTCACAGTGCTGCAGCTAGCCTAATCATTTAGGGATACAGTCGCAGTACTGCAGCAAGCCTAATCATTTAGGGATACAGTCACAGTGCTGCAGCTAGCCTAATCATTTAGGGATACAGTCGCAGTACTGCAGCAAGCCAAATCATTTAGGGATACAGTCACAGTGCTGCAGCTAGCCTAATCATTTAGGGATACAGTCACAGTGATGCAGCTAGCCTAATCATTTAGGGATACAGTCACAGTGCTGCAGCTATCCTAATCATTTAGGGATACAGTCACAGTGCTGCAGCAAGCCTAATCATTTAGGGATACAGTCACAGTGCTGCAGCTAGCCTAATAATTTAGCGATACAGTCACAGTGCTGCAGCTAGCCTCCTCATACAGTCATAAAGTCACAGTGCTGCTGCCAGCTTAATCATACAGTCAGAGTGCATGTGACTATTATAGGGACAGATTAAAGCTTCTCACTTTCTTATCAAAGCAACAATTACTTAAAAGATATTTCTGCTAAAGGGAGTTATTTTGGGATGCTAATATGCGGGGATTATGCAAGAAAGAGAGAGGGGGAGATGGAGAGGGTGTTTGCAAAAATGAAATATAAATCCTCTAAAAAGTGTGCAGCTAATTTGTCCCCCAGGCTTTGCTCTCCTCAGAGAGCGCTGTGCTCAGGTGCATGACTGTGATAAGATAACACACCTTGAACTAACACAACAGAGCTTCTGGATCAGAGGTACTATGGTTGGATTTGATGGTAAGGGTAAGTGACAAGTGCTCCAGTAGAAAAGTGATATTCTTGTCATGTTTACAGCAACATGTACTGAGGCACATTTGATCTGATACATTAAAGAATGCCATCCCCATATTTCCCAGGATAGGACTTTTAGATTCAGTGTAAGTGAACTATGCATTTAATCATGGATTTCAAAAACAACAGTGACAAAGTATGTGAGAAAGAGATAGAGAGGAGAGAGGGGGAGAGAAAGAAGGGGGGAGAAAGACAGACAAAGAGAGAGAGTGAGAGAGGGAGGGAGAGAGGGGTAAGAGGGAAAGAGAGAGAAGGGGAGGGAGGGAGGGGGAGGGAGGGAGGGAGGGAGGGAGGGAGGGAGGGAGGGAGGGAGGGAGGGAGGGAGGGAGGGAGGGAGGGAGGGAGGGAGGGAGGGAGGGAGGGGGAGGGAGGGAGGGAGGGAGGGAGGGAGGGAAGGGAGGGAGGGACCATCACAGCTATTCAGCTTAGATTTAGGAGGGAGCAGAAAGAGCAGGAGGCTGGTGGCACATACATTTAGGACGACGGGCTCATAGTAGTGTCTGGAACGGAATGAATGAAATGGTATCGAATTCATGTGTTTGATACCATTCAATTCACTGCATTCAAGACATTATTATGAGCCGTCCTTCCCTCAGCAGCCTCATGTGTTTGTGTTTGTGTTTGTGTGGGTATGTGGCTTACCTGATGAAAATAACCCTTCCATCCTCTATCCTCATGTACTTTAATCAGATATGACCATGCAGCCAGGCAAACGCTTGATTCCACCTCTCTACTCATCCACTTGTTTCCCTCTGTCCGTCATTCAATTCTCTTCCTTCTCCCTCTCCTCTCCTCTCCCCTCCTCTCTGAATTAAGCTCTCCCTCGTGTCACCCATACCTCATTCCGTTGTTTCATGCACTAGGTTGAATGGAGAGAAAGTCCTTTTCTGTGGCTATGACCACTGAGGAAGCAGTCTCTCTCTTATGTCTGATTGTAATCCTCTGTAGTCCTCAGGCCCTGAGAGTGGATTCACTTTCAATAGCAGCCACCGCAGATCTTTATCAAGAAATACCCTCGCTGCCTTGTTCAAGGCTGACCCAGAAAATAGAAAGGATGTTGGAGTCAGGCCTACTGTTTCAGAGCATTTCAGTCTGTTACAATTGTGTACATTTTATCATTTGAAACACAGCAATTTAATGATTTGTGTCTAGACATCCCTGATTTCCATCTAGACGAAGTAAACACTCAAAAAGTATTTTCTTCATCTGTCATTGACAGTGTAGATTTAGACTTTCTACAGAATCAGGGAATCATCGCCACCTTTTAATTAAAATCAGTAGCATTGTTAGTCAACTGTCTGTCTTTCTGTTCCCACAGCAAGGCAACACAGTCAGGAGGTACAGTATATTCCTACATTCACTGTGGTTCTTGTTTTTGACCATTAAGATGAGAGTGAAGGAAATCCCAGTTGTCTCCATCCTCTATGTCTAAACCAGGTCAATTAATCCTAAAGCTATCTGAAGCTATGATCACTACAGACCAATTAGAACACATGACACTAATGATGCTTCCTCGTCTGTTCCAATCAGATCATCCATAGATCACCTGACAGATCACCTGACATACCAGGCTAGGAAAAGGGTTGCATCACAAATATCACCCTATTCCCTATATAGTGCAATACTTTTGACCAGGGCCCAGTGCACTATGTAGGGAATAGGGTAGCATTTGGGATGCACACCAGACTAACCTGTAAAACCCCAAACTAACTATGGGATGGATTAAAAGCCAAATAAAAAGTGCCTGGTAATCTGGCTGAATCATAATGCAGCTCCAGCCCACCTGATAAAAAGCTGCCGTCTGCTGTTTTTTCAGTCGTGCTTTTATCACACATATTTCACACATCCGCGAGCATGCTCGCCTTTCACAAGCACACACACACTATCTATGAAGACCATTATCATAAATGATCATCCCCTCTGGTTCTCTATGTGGATTTATGGATACTGTGTCGTGCGGCTCTGACACATTTCATTGGCTGTTCATCCTCACCAAGGTTATGTGACAGGTAAATCCTGACCAGTCAGAAAGGAGCACAGGGAATCTCCTCATTTTTGATTTTTGATTCATTTAACCCTTATTTTACCAGGTAAGTTGACTGAGAACACATTCTCATATACAGTAACAACCTGGGGAATAGCTACAGGGGAGAGGAAGGTGAATGAATTAACATTCATCACAGAACTTTGTGAGGAAGTGATGATAAATACTTTTCTTGGAACCACAGCAAAGTATGAGAAATACTGTATCAGTTTTTAAACAGCAAGTATGGTATGTCAAAACAACACTAATACTAGTGTTGCTAGTTATCCTGTTGAGTAGGTGTGTGGCACAACCACTAGTATAGTGCTGGATGAAGGTCAGGTCAGGACTTCAGACACCTTCGTCGCTAAATAATTAAAAACAAAAAAACAAAGTTTTAAGTGAGAATAGGCATTGGTCTGTAGCTGAAAAGAAATTAAAGTCACATGAGCACCACAAGGCCTTTTCCACCCATACTCTATAAAGGTTTGACCTACTACAGTATCTATGTTGGTATTGTACTTCAAATTATGTGTGGGTAGGTTTCTAGGGATTCAAACATTCTCAAACAGCCTAATTCAAACTCTTAGAGAAGGCACTTCCAGAATAATGTGATGTTTGGTCAGTAGGTGCCCCACATAACAAAAGGTGGTTGTGTTGGACACAGAAGCTCAGATAGATAGAACCTGTCTGCATTCCTGACTTCTGTAACTGTTAGTTTACACTGTGTAATATTAACAGAAGCTCAGATAGATAGAACCTGTCTGCATTCCTGACTTCTGTAACTGTTAGCTTACACTGTGTAATATTAACAGAAGCTCAGATAGATAGAACCTGTCTGCATTCCTGACTTCTGTAACTGTTAGCTTACACTGTGTAATATTAACAGAAGCTCAGATAGATAGAACCTGTCTGCATTCCTGACTTCTGTAACTGTTAGCTTACACTGTGTAATATTAACAGAAGCTCAGATAGATAGAACCTGTCTGCATTCCTGACTTCTGTAACTGTTAGCTTACACTGTGTAATATTAACAGAAGCTCAGATAGATAGAACCTGTCTGCATTCCTGACTTCTGTAACTGTTAGCTTACACTGTGTAATATTAACAGAAGCTCAGATAGATAGAACCTGTCTGCATTCCTGACTTCTGTAACTGTTAGACACTGTGTAATATTAACAGAAGCTCAGATAGATAGAACCTGTCTGCATTCCTGACTTCTGTAACTGTTAGCTTACACTGTGTAATATTAACAGAAGCTCAGATAGATAGAACCTGTCTGCATTCCTGACTTCTGTAACTGTTAGCTTACACTGTGTAATATTAACAGAAGCTCAGATAGATAGAACCTGTCTGCATTCCTGACTTCTGTAACTGTTAGCTTACACTGTGTAATATTAACAGAAGCTCAGATAGATAGAACCTGTCTGCATTCCTGACTTCTGTAACTGTTAGCTTACACTGTGTAATATTAACAGAAGCTCAGATAGATAGAAACTGTCTGCATTCCTGACTTCTGTAACTGTTAGCTTACACTGTGTAATATTAACAGAAGCTCAGATAGATAGAACCTGTCTGCATTCCTGACTTCTGTAACTGTTAGCTTACACTGTGTAATATTAACAGAAGCTCAGATAGATAGAACCTGTCTGCATTCCTGACTTCTGTAACTGTTAGCTTACACTGTGTAATATTAACAGAAGCTCAGATAGATAGAACCTGTCTGCATTCCTGACTTCTGTAACTGTTAGCTTACACTGTGTAATATTAACAGAAGCTCAGATAGATAGAACCTGTCTGCATTCCTGACTTCTGTAACTGTTAGTTTACACTGTGTAATATTAACAGAAGCTCAGATAGATAGAACCTGTCTGCATTCCTGACTTCTGTAACTGTTAGCTTACACTGTGTAATATTAACAGAAGCTCAGATAGATAGAACTCAGATAACTGTTGTCATTCCTGACTTCTGTAACTGTTAGCTTACACTGTGTAATATTAACAGAAGCTCAGATAGATAGAACCTGTCTGCATTCCTGACTTCTGTAACTGTTAGCTTACACTGTGTAATATTAACAGAAGCTCAGATAGATAGAAACTGTCTGCATTCCTGACTTCTGTAACTGTTAGCTTACACTGTGTAATATTAACAGAAGCTCAGATAGATAGAACCTGTCTGCATTCCTGACTTCTGTAACTGTTAGCTTACACTGTGTAATATTAACAGAAGCTCAGATAGATAGAACCTTCAAACATGGTCCTGTTTTATGTAACTGTTAGCTTATCAATGTGAATATTAACAGTAGCTTAGATAGATAGAACCTGTCTGCATTCCTGTTGTATTTTACACTTTGCAATAAAGATGGTTACAGATAGATAGAAATTTGCATTCCTGACTTATGTAACTGTTAGCATACACTGTGTATATAACAGAAGCTCAGATTTAGATAGAACCTGTCTGCATTCCTACATTTAACTGTTAGTTTACACTTCCTGAATTTAATAGTAGCAATAGATAGAACCTGTCTTAGCATTCCTGATATGTAACTGTTAGCTTACATTGTGTAATATTAACAGAAGTCAACTTAGTGAACCTGTCTGCTTCTGACCCACTGTAACTGTTATTTACACTGTGAATATTAACAGAAATAATCTGATAGATAAACAATTGTTGGGAAAACGACTTGTGTAATGTTAGCAAATAGATGTCCTAACCGAAGCTTGCCATAGATATAATTTGTCAATAAGAAATTTGTAACTGTTAAAAACTGTGTTTTAATGAAGCTTTATAGATATGTAAACTGTCAGCATTCAACTGTATATAGATATATACACTATGTATACAAAGAAGTGGACATAGATAGAAATTACTGCATTCCTGATTTCAGCCAACAAGTTGCTGAAACTGTATAAAATTAACAGAAGCCAGATAGATAGAAAACATTGTCTGCATTCCTGACTTCTGTAACTGAGCTCAGTGAATATTAACAGAAGCCAGATAGATGCCACCTTTCCATTCCTGAGTTTGTAACTGTTAGCTTACACTGTGTAAATTAACAGAAGCCCAGATAGATAGAACCTGTCTGCATTCCTGATTATGAACTGGAACACTGTGTAATATTAACAGAAGCTCAGCTGTGAAGTAGTAGGCCTCACAGGCTCACAGAATGGGACCACCGAATGATGACGTGCGTAGCGTGTAAAAATCGTCTGTCCTCAGTTGCAACACTCACTACTGAGTTCAAAACTGCCTCTGATAGATAGAAGTGTCTGCATTAACTGTTTCTGTAACTGTTAGCTTACATGAAATATTTCCAGAAGCAGAGATAGAACCTGTCTGCATTCCTGACTTCATCACTGCACAATGCCAATATTAGGCTAGAATGGTGTAAACCTCACTGTCATTGGACTTTGGAACTGTGGAAACACTGTTAATATTAACAGAAGCTCAGATAGATAGAACCATCTGGCAGTCCTGGACAAATGCATAACTGTTAGCACACTGTGTAATATTAACAGAGGAGATAATAATGGTCTTGGGCTGTTTTTCTGGTTCTAACTGTTAGTTCCAGTGAAGGGAATCTTAACAGAAGCTCAGATAATGAACATTCTCATTCCTGATTCTGTAACTGTTAGCTTCCATCATTGTAACAAAGTCTGATAGAAGGTCTGCATTCCTGACTTCTGTAAAATGTCCAGCATGCACAAAGCAAGTGTCCATATTAAAGAAGCTCAGATTGGTGTTAGATAGAACCTGTCTGCATTCCTGACTTCTGTAACTGTTAGAATACACTTGGGAGGATATTAACAGAATGCATTCTGATAGATAGAACCTGTCTGCATTCCTGACTTCTGTAACTGTTAGCTTACACTGTGTAATATTGCTGAATGGAAGAAAGTCCCCGATAGCAATGTTCCAACTTAATACCAGAAACTGTCTTCCCAGAAGAGTGGAGGCTGTTATAGATAAAGAAACTGTCTGCAAATATTTACTATGCTGTAAAGAATATAGTTACACTGATGAATATTAACAGAAGCAAGATAGATAGAGCTGTTTTCATTGGAAGACTTCTGTAACTATTTTCTACACTGTGTAATATTAACAGAAGCTAGATATGAACATCCATTCCTGACTTCTGTAACTGTTAGCTTACACAATATTAACAGACAGCCCTGATGTGTCAGATGTGCATTCTGACTTTGTAACTGTTAGTTACATCCGAATATTCCTCAGACAATAGAACCTACTCTGCATCACACAGTGTAGGAGTTGGATGTTCCACTGGGAATAGGACATCAGAAGCGCAGATAGATGGAACCTCTGCATTCCTGACTGTTGTAAAATAACCTTACACTGTGTCAACAAAACAAAGGAGATGATCGTGAACTTCAGGAAACAGCAGACTTCTGTAACTGTTAGCTATCCACATCGATATTAACAGAAGTGGAGAAGGTGGAACCTGTAAGTTCCTGACTTCTGTAACATCACGGACAAAATGAAATGGTCCACCCACAAGCACTGTGATAGAAGAACCTGTCTGCACCTCTTCATCCTAACTGAAAAAATGTGGCACTGTGTCAATAAAAGAACTCAGAAACTTTTACAGGCGCAAACTGTCTGCATCCTGTCTGGCTGTATCACCACCTGTGTAATATTAACTGATCCGCCCAGATAGGAAGAAACTCTCTGCATTCCTGACTCTGTAACTGTTAGCTTCACTGTGTAAAACAAAGCTGCCCTCCAGGACACCTGTCTGCATTCCGATGTCACAGGAGGGCACTGTGTAATATCAACAAGAACAACAATACCCGAGCCACTGCCTGTTCATTCCTGATCATCCAGTAACTGTTAGGTTACACTGTGTAATATTAACAAAGCTGGGACCGATAGATAGAAAAACTGCATTCTATCTCAACTGGCCATCAGACTGTTAAACAGCCATCACTAACATTGAGTGGCTGCTGCATTACTGACTCAAACTCTAGCCACTTTAATAAATAAAAATTGGATGCATTAATTTCATCACTAATATTAACAATGTTTTTCAATGGTCCTGCACTTGGACAGTTCATTGATAAGCTTAAAGTTATGTTTGTAGTTGTATTTATTTTTGCAATAAAGATGGTTACAATAATACAATAGGCCTAAAATGACATACAGCCAAATTATATACAGTTGAAGTCGGAAGTTTACATACCCTTAGCATTAATACATTTAAACTCATTTATATACTGACATTTAATAGTAGCAAAATCTCCTGTCTTAGGTCAGTTAGGATATGTGAATGTTCATCCATATATTCAAATGTACATCATTTTTATTCATTCCTCTACACTTGTGTTGTGATATAAGTGAATTATTGTGAAATTGTTAGGAAACAATTAGATTAGATATTACTGCACATGCGGAACTAGAAGGAATTGTGAATCAATTGTTGGGAAAATGACTTGTGTCATGCGCAGTAAGCAACCGACTTGCCAACACTATAATTTGTCAATAAGAAATTTGTGGAGGGATAAAAAACTTGTTTTAATGACTTTAATGTGTGTATGTAAACCAATTCAACTGTATATAGATATATGCTTTAAAAGTATGGCCTGGACACTCTGTCAAATTACTGGATTTGCATTTCAGCCATGACAGGTGCAAAGGTGCCCAAAATCCATCACTCTGCCATGAAATCTTCCCCGACAAACATTGGGATGGAGAATGATCTTACTGAAGAGCTCAATGACTTTCAACTTGAGCAGTCTATAGGATGCCACCTTTCCAACAAGTCATTTGTCAGAATTTCTACCCTTAAAGCTGCCCCAGTCAACTGTAAGTTTGTTATTATGAAGTGGAAACTGGGTAAGCAACAGCTCAGCTGTGAAGTAGTAGGCCTCACAGGCTCATCAGAATGGGACACCTAGTGGACAGATATTTAGGACACCTCAGAACTTGTCCTAACCAGTTAAGAGTTACCAGCAGGTGTCTTGATAATAGAACAAGGCAGTGAGTAAGTGGTTCCTGCACCACAGAAAGGAACTTACTTTGGAGTTGAAAGAATATTTCTATATAATCAACCATAAATAATCTAGACCTACATGCAACTTCATGAAATGGGTTTCCAATGAGAGCAGCCGAGGCCATGAGATCAACATGCACAATGCCATTGTAGGCTAAATGGTGTAAAGCTCACTAGTCTTGGACTTTGGAGCATAATCCAATTCAATTATTTAAGGAATCATGCTTCACCATCTGGCAGTCCAATGGACAAATGCATAGTGTCAACTGTAAAGTTTGGTGGAGGAGGAAAATAATGGTCTTGGGCTGTTTTTCATGGTTCTAACTAGGCTCATTAGTTCCAGTGAAGGGAAATCTTAACGCTACAGTAGACAATGACATTCTCAACGATTCTGTCCTTCCATCATTGTGGCAACAGTCTGGAGAAGGCTCTTTCCTGTTTCAGCATGAAAATGTCCACATGCACAAAGCAAGGTCCATACAAAAATAGTTTGTCAAGATTGGTGTTAGAAGAACTTGACTGGCCTGCATGGAGCCCTGACCTCAACTCCATAGAATACATTTGGGAGGAATTGGGAGCCATCGCCGCTCCATTTTTCATATGTCCATTTGTTTTGTCTTGATCCATACACATCTGGTTTTCATTCCTCAATCTAATGGTCTTGTTGCTGAATGGAAGAAAGTCCCAGCAATGTTCCAACTTGTACCAGAAAGTTTAGAAGAGTGGAGGTTTATAGGCAAAGCAAACTTTTGCAAATATTTACTATTTTGGAATTAAAGTTATAGTTGGCTAGATGAATACAGGAGCAAGAAATACAGATGAGCTGTTTTCAATGGAAGACTTCTGAAATATTTTCTCTCGCCAAGGTGAAGCGTAACTATGAACATCCACCGCGGTGGAAACGACTTGGGACACACAAAGCGGACAGCCCTGGTGTGTCAGATGTGAGCTGATTTGGAAGTAGTCATCCGAATATTCCCCGGGACAATGGTGATCTACTCTGACATCACACAGTGTAGGAGTTGGATGTTCCAGTGGGAGGAGGACATCAGCAAGCGCATAGAGATGGGCCCTCGGAGTGTGGTGTTAGGAAAATAACCTCACACTCAACGTCAACAAAACAAAGGAGATTCCATCAAACTGATCACTTCTAGGTGAACTCCATCAAACAGCAGAGGGACTTCTCCCTATCCACATCGATAGGACAGTATCAGAAGGTGGAAAGTAAGTTCTCTATTCTCCATCACGGACAAAATGAAATGGTCCACCCACACAGACACTTCTGAAGAAGGCGCAATCAAACTGCACCTCTTCATCCTCAGGAGGCTGAAAAAACTGTGGCTTGTCACCAAAAACACTCCACAAACTTTTACAGGCGCACAATCGAGAGCATCCTGTCTGGCTGATCACCACCTGGTCTCCAACTGATCCGCCCACAACCGGAAGGCTCTCCAGAGGGTCCAGTGAGGCCTCCATCAAACTGATCACCTCTATTCTCCATGCCCTCCATCAAACCTGACACCACCCGATTCTCACATTAGGCCCTCCATCAAACTGATCATCAAGAACTCCAACCACCCGAGCCACTGCCTGTTCACCCCGCTATCATCCAGAGGGCGAGGTTAGTGCAGTTGTCCAAAGCTGGGACCAAGACTGATCACTTCTCTATTCTCCAAGGCCCAGACTCCATCAAACTGATCTATTCTCCATGAGGCCCTCCATCAAACTGATCACTTCTCTATTCTCCATAGGCCCTCCATCAAAAAATGGATGCATTAATTGTATCACTAGTCACTTTAAACAATGCCACTTTATATAATGTTTGGCCAGTCGGTAGAGCATCCATCAAACTGATCACTTCTCTATTCTCCATGGGGCCACCCATCAAACTGTAGTGGCCCCTTCTCTATTCTCCAAGTCCCTCCACAAACTGATCTGCTAAATGGGATATATTATTATTATTTATTATATTAAACTGATCACTTCTCATTACTCATATCATATGTATATACTGTACTCTATACCATCTACTGCATCTTGCCTATGCCATTCTCCATCGGCCCTCATCAAATATTCATATGTACATATTTTTATTCATTCAAACTCTACACTTGTGTGTTCTATAAGGCAGTTGTTGTGAAATTGTTAGGAATTGTTATTAGATATTACTGAGGTCGGAACAAACTGATCAATTCTCCACTATCACTTCTCTATTCTCCATGATGGCCCAATCAAACTGATCACTTAATCTATTCTCCACGGGCCCTCCATCAAACTGATGTTCTCATTCTCCATGAGGCCCACCATCAAACCAGCTTCTCTGATGACAGGTGCATCCCACAAACCATCACTCTGCTGAAGCACTATGTCCCCGGTCAGGCCCTCCATAAACTGATCACGTCTCATCTCACATGAGGGCAATGACCATCAAACTCCTTGAGAGTCTCTATTCTCCATGAGGCCCTCCACAAACCATCTCAGAGCAGACAATTGGTCTTTAGTGCTGAGCACAGAGCCATTTTGCTCCATTTTACTCCTGGGTAAAAAATTTAATCTGTGCGTGAAGCCTCTTAAGTCATCAGAGTCACACCTAGTGGACAGATATTTAGGACACCTCAGAACTTGTCCTAACCAGTTAAGAGTTACCAGCAGGTGTCTTGATAATAGAACAAGGCAGTGAGTAAGTGGTTCCTGCACCACAGAAAGGAACTTACTTTGGAGTTGAAAGAATATTTCTATATAATCAACCATAAATAATCTAGAGACCCTCCATCAAACTGATCACTTCTCTATTCTCCATGATTTCACGGCCCTCCAAAACTGATCACTTCTCTAGTCTCCATGTAAATAATCCAATTCAATTATTTAATGTTATTTCAAGCAGAATATCATGTTGTTAAAAAAATATGTCTAAATTGGTCATGCCTATAAGCGAGTAATGGAGAGTATTTAATTGTCTCCGGTATTATAGGCTTTTCAAATGTTTTATACAACATTATCAGTGTTTGATGCCATTCCATTTTTGATCCATTCTGGTCATTATTATGAGCCATCCTCCCCTCAGCAGCCTCCTGTGAGCTGGATGTACAAAACCAATGGTCTGGGACATGGTGTCACGACTTCCGCCAAAGTCGGCTCCTCTCCTTGTCTGGGCGGCGTTCTCCATGAGGCCCTCCATCAAACTGATCACTTCCATTTTCCATATGTCCATTTGTTTTGTCTGATCCCTTCACATTTTCCATTCCCTCCATCAAACTGATCACTTTTATTCTCCATGTTTCCCATCATGTCAACTGTCACTTCTCTTCTCCATGATGTAATTGTTTATTGTTATGTGGTTTCCATCAGGCGCATCACTTTTGTTATTTTCCATGGTTTTGGAACTTGTATGTTTTATTGTGCTGTCAATTTGGAACTGATCAAGTTGCCTGTTTGCCACACTCTCCATCCTGATCACCTGACTTCACCTCCACGACCCACCATCAACACATGGACATCTCGAAAGAGGATTTTTGACCAGAGCCCTCCATCACAATGAAGAGTTCTGCTGCTCTCCAACAGCTAAGGCCCTCCATAAACTGAACACAAATAAATATTCTCCATTTGGGAAATCCATAAATAAGACACTTCAGCCTTATTGATTTTTTTTCTGATACACTTCTCTATTCTCCATGAGGCCCTCCATCAAACTGATCACTTCTCTATTCTCCACGAGGCCCTCCATCAAACTGATCACTTCTCTATTCTCCATGAGGCCCTCCATCAAACTGATCACTTCTCTATTCTCCATGAGGCCCACCATCAAACTGATCACTTCTCTATTCTCCATGAGGCCCTCCATCAAACTGATCACTTCTCTATTCTCCATGAGGCCCTCCATCAAACTGATCACTTCTCTATTCTCCATGAGGCCCACCATCAAACTGATCACTTCTCTATTCTCCATGAGGCCCTCCATCAAACTGATCACTTCTCTATTCTCCATGAGGCCCTCCATCAAACTGATCACTTCTCTATTCTCCATGAGGCCCTCCATCAAACTGATCACTTCTCTATTCTCCATGAGGCCCTCCATCAAACTGATCACTTCTCTATTCTCCATGAGGCCCTCCATCAAACTGATCACTTCTCTATTCTCCACGAGGCCCTCCATCAAACTGATCACTTCTCTATTCTCCATGAGGCCCTCCATCAAACTGATCACTTCTCTATTCTCCACGAGGCCCTCCATCAAACTGATCACTTCTCTATTCTCCATGAGGCCCACCATCAAACTGATCACTTCTCTATTCTCCATGAGGCCCTCCATCAAACTGATCACTTCTCTATTCTCCACGAGGCCCTCCATCAAACTGATCACTTCTCTATTCTCCACGAGGCCCTCCATCAAACTGATCACTTCTCTATTCTCCATGAGGCCCTCCATCAAACTGATCACTTCTCTATTCTCCATGAGGCCCTCCATCAAACTGATCACTTCTCTATTCTCCATGAGGCCCTCCATCAAACTGATCACTTCTCTATTCTCCATGAGGCCCTCCATCAAACTCACTTCTCTATTCTCCATGAGATCCATCTTCTCTATTCTCCATGAGGCCCTCCATCAAACTGATCACTTCTCTATTCTCCATGAGGCCCTCCATCAAACTGATCACTTCTCTATTCTCCATGAGGCCCTCCATCAAACTGATCACTTCTCTATTCTCCATGAGGCCCTCCATCAAACTGATCACTTCTCTATTCTCCATGAGGCCCTCCATCAAACTGATCACTTCTCTATTCTCCATAAGGCCCTCCATCATATTCCATCATTCTCCCTTCTATCTGTCCCTGCTCTGTCCCTGGACACACACACTGAGTTGGTCTCAGCTAATAGTGATGTCACAGTCACACTGATCAATACCACATTAATGCCTTCCCTTGCACACACACGTGCACATGCACACACACTCGCACACACACACCCACACACAATACCCCAACTACAATTGTGTGTGTATGTGGTGTATACCCCAATCAGATTACCTCTGACTTGCCGCAAACACAGGGAGTAGAGAAGGTTAAACAGGAAATATTGAATAAGAACTAATATGGGAAATGATTGTACCTGTGGTGGGCCCGCCACCTCATTTAGTATGGAAATTGAAAGTCATAAATCCAGAGTCAGGCTTGGTAGGGTCCTCTTAAGTTTGGGATAATTGAGTGCCCTGTCCTGTCCTGTCTTGACTCCAAGTGTACTGCTCAGAGTGCCAAGGGGTATGTGTGTGCGTGCGGTGGGTGGGTGGGTGGGTGGTGAGTGGTAGAGGTGTGTACAGTATTTTCTTTATATACTCATAAATAACCCAGGAGATATGCCCCTTATCCTCCTTTCACCCAGCAATTAATTTTTCTTTTCTCCAGTGGACTTCATTTCTTGGTCCGTATCTCTGAGGCCATATAAGCCATCATATTAAGTCATGTTGTTCCTTTGAGAGAACATTCTGGGCTTTCGATGATGTCACATATGGCCGTGAAAAAGTTAGTACACACCCCTGGAAAGTTTTGTAAATATTTGGACAGATGGATATGTAATCCTCACTTCAACACTGACAAATAAAGGTAACCTAATATAACAAATGAAACTGGAAGATTATACTTTGCAATCATTTATTAATCAAAAATCTACAGAAATGCAATTCCATAGTGCTGAAAACACAAGTACACCCCGAACTTCAATGGCTGGTGTTGCCCCCTTTGGCTGAAATAACTTAATGCAGCCGTTTCTTGAAACTGTCTATCAGTTTCTTATATCGAATGGGAAGATTTTTCCTCCAACTCTTCTTTACAGTACTTCTTCAACTGTGTCATGTTCGAGGGATTTCTTGCATGTACGGACCGCTTCAAGTCCCCTCACAGCATTTCGACAGGATTGAGATTTTGGCTTTTACTCGGCCATTCCATAACCCTTCTTATTTTTTAGCCATTCTGTTGTAGCTTCGCTTGTGTGTTTTGGATTATTGTCCTGTTGCAAGATCCATGTTTGGTTCAGCTTCAGCTTTTTGACAGGTGGCCTCACATTCTCCTCAAGAATTGTCTGGTACAATATGGAATTTATGGTTGACTAAATTATGGTAAATTGGCCAGCCCAAAACCATAATTCCACCATGCTTTACGGTTGGTAAAGCTTTACGGTTGGTATGAGGTTCTTCTGTTCAAAGGCAGTATTTGTTTTCTTTGGCGCCTGGCATTGCGGCCAAACAACTCTACCTTTGACTCATCAGTCCAGAGCACATTGTTCCAGTAGTTTTAGTCTTTACCCAGGTGTTATCTGGCAAACTTCAGCCTTGTCTTGATAATATTTTTTAAGAGCAGAGGCTTCTTCCTTCCTGACCTACCATGTACGCCAAATGTGTGCAGTCTCTTTGTGACAGTTTACTCATGCACTTCAATATTGATTGTGGCAAGAGAGGCCTGTATATCCCTTGATGTTACCCTAGGGATCTTAGAGACTTCTATGAAGCTCTTGTGCTGAATTTGGGCTAAATTTGGTGGGACGACATGTCCTAGGTAGATTGCCAGTGGTCTGGAACTTTCTCCATCTGTCAGACAGTGGAACGATGTACTTCTAATTTCTTTGAAATGGATTTGTAACCCCTCTCAGACTCACGGCATCAATAATCTTTCTCGGATAGGTCTTCTGATCTTGGCATGATGTGTTACCACACACCCATATGGTTAGGACCAAACCAGACCAAGTTTATAATCTTTATGAAAGGTTGTACCCTTCCAAGGTACTCTAATGATTTCCTAATCATTTGTACCTGTTTTGGTGCACCAGATCCTAATTTTAGCCTGTTTAGGTGATGGTAAAGGTAGAGGTTTATACATTTTTTTTCTGCATAAGGAAATTGTGTGTTAGTTTATTTCAATTGCATAACATTTTCAAAGTAAAACATTTTTTGGATGATTTGTTAAATTGGGTATATTTAAAAAAGACCTCTTTCCAAAGGGTGTACTTACTTTTTCACGACTGTATGTGGAGATGTGACATTGACAACTTAATCATACTAGTTCTTAAAAGATGGCTGCCGTCAAAATTTGCACATTTGATACAATTTTGAAAAGAAATGTGTGTAATTATTCATTATGATTTTTGTGAGTTTGATATTCATATTGTTTCTAGTACATTAATATCTAAGGAATAGTTGAAAAATACTGTTGAAAAATATATGGCAAATAGAAAACTGTATGGTGTACAGAGATGGGTGGAAGGGGAGCTGAAGGGTGGGACTGAAAAATAACAAAATAATAAGATAAGTAAAATATACTGTGTCCGTAAAATGTACAGTTGAAGTCGGAAGTTTACATACACCTCAGCCAAATACATTCAAACTCAGTTTTTCACAATTCCTGACATTTAATCCTAGTAGAAATTCCCTGTCTTAGGTCAGTTAGCAACACCACTGTATTTTAAGAATGTGAATGTCAGAATAATAGTAGGGAGATGTAAACGGTTTTCTTCTGGTGAAGGAGAGGCGGACCAAAACGCAGCGTGGTTACTTGTAAACATCTTTAATAAAGATGAACAATCTACAAAACAAGAAATGGGGAAAAACCGAAACAGCCCTATTTTTTTATTTTTTTTATATATAAAATAATTTATTATCTTCAATACCATTCATTCTTTACAACTCATAATTTACATACATACTCAAATAATGGTATTTTAATTAAACTAATTAAACTAAACGTAAACCCCAAACAAAACCTCAGGGGAGCATCTTCCCTCCCCGTCACCCTACAAAATACCTTTCCCTATCTCCCCGTCCCTAATCTATCCCCTTACAAATCTAAATGACACCCAGCCCTAAACCCCCCTTCCACCTCTCCCGAGCAGCATGCTGCCCCCACTTCCTCTCCTCCCTCTACATCCTCCCCCTCAAATCTCCTTCCACTCTCCTCACTATCCCTTCCACCCCCCAATCTCTCCCTGTCTTCACCATGTTCTGCCTTGCTTCCCACAGCCCCCGTTTAAAGAGACTCATGAGAAGCCAGAGCAGAAACCTTTCCCTATCCGTCCCTCTCGCTCTCCCTACACCTCTCTCTAACCTGGCCCACGTCAATACACAATCCCCCTTACCAAACCTAACAACACCCGTGCCCTAGCCCATACTACTCCGGCAAAGGCACAGTCCCAAAATACATGGCGCACAGTCTCCTCCCTGCCACAAGAGGATCTTGGACAGGTGGGGGATTGCACCAAACTATACCGGTACAAGATGGAACGTACCGGCAAGCACTTGTGGAGGCTCAACCAATTCAGGTCCTTGAGCCTGTTGTCCAGGCCCCGCGCCTGCACTCCCTCCCAGACCACTTCCGAGATGCCCACTACAGGCGCCGGACTCCCTGCCTTTCTGACCTCCTCGTACAGGTGCCTATGATCTAAACCTACTCGGGCAACTTCAACCTCAGGGTGCCCACGCAGCCACTTGGCCGCATGACCAAAGTGCCACGGCAGCTGTTCCGCCCGAGGACCCGTGTTAGACCACACCATTATGCTTCTCGCCTGATACGAGAAAAATACTCGCAGGAGGTAACCGGACGGGTGTATCACTGGCTGAGCAAGCTCCGTTAACAAGAAAGAAACAAAAAATTGTGTCCAGCTTGAGGGGAAAATGTGGTACCCCCCCTACCTCCCTCCCCGATGGGACAGATCATGCGTGCCCTGGCGACCCACTCGCACCTGCCACTCCAAATAAACTGAAACACAAGCCTCACTAGAGGCCTCCTCAGACAAGCCGGCAATGGGTAGATGTATGCCAAATACAAAAGAGACGGCAACACATCCACCTTTAGGACCAGGACTTTGCCCATAAAAGACAAATACCTAGCTTTCCACATTGCTAGCTTCCTCTGTACCACTGCGATACGCATGTTCCAGTTTAGTGTCGCTGAGGCGGAGGTCGTAAAATGGACCCCGAGAATCCTCAGGGCCCCCTCACAGAGAGATAACCCCCCAGGCACATCCGTTCTACCGCGCCATCTTCCGAAAAACTTGACGGAAGACTTTGCATGGTTCAGAACTGCTCCCGCGCTCGGGTGAAATCCCCGAAGATGGCAAGGGACCTTGTCAGGCACGAGTCCTTGCACAACAGCAAGGAAGTGTCGTCGGCGTACTGCGTCATCTTAACACGCAGCCCACCACTTCCAGGGATCAGCAAACCTTCCACCCCTGTGTCTGACCTAATGGCAGCCCCCAGAGGCTCCATGTACAGAACGAAGAGGAGAGCCGAGAGTGGGCACCCCTGCCTGACCCCAGACGAGAGGTCAAAAACGTCACCCAAGTGACTATTTACACTAACTCGGCACCCCGCTCCGACATATAATGTACGAATCCATCCTATAAACTTCTCCCCAAATCCTAATCGACCTAACACTCTGAATAAAAAGGATCTATTCACGCGATCGAAAGCTTTCGCCTGATCTAGCGCTGCTACCATAAAAGGCAGTCCTCTATCTTCAACCCAAGCGATGGAGTCCCTGATTAACTGTAGGTTCCATCTAATAGAGCGGCCCTCTACCCCGCACGTCTGATCCTCATGAACGACGTAGGGAAGGGCTGTGCGCAACCGGTCTGCTAAAACCTTTGCAAGTAGCTTGTAATCTACACACAGCATGGTCAACGGCCGCCAGTTGCCAAGGCCTGTTACTTCCCCCTTCTTATATAAAAGTGACAGCACACCAACAGCCATTGATCCCCCGGGACCCCGTCTCAAGGATGGCCTTCAAGACTTCGAGGACCACTGGTCCAAGTATACCCCAAAACTTGAGATAAAACTCAGCTGGCAGCCCATCAATCCCAGGCACCTTCCCTTTTCCCATCCTCCTAAGAGCGCTCTCAACCTCTTCTAGTGAGATCTGGGCCTCCATCACTTCTTTAATGTCCTCCGGCAACCGCCTGGACAAGTGTTCTAAAAACACATTTCCCTGCTCTACATCTATTTCCCTTTCCTTAAATAAACCTTGGAAATGATCAGTTGTCACCCTGACCATATCCTCTGGTTCTCTAACTATACTACCATTTTCTTCCCTAACACCATGCATTACCTTCCTACTCTGTCTTGCCCTAACCAACTTAAAGAACATAGCAGAACAAGTCTCATTATGTTCTAGAAAGCCACTATGCGCACGCTCCAGGAAAGCTCGAGCCTTCCGCTCCTGCAACTCCCTGAGCTGCGCCTTTAGGGTTGCGGATCTCTCCCAGTCAAACGACCCGCCGAGGTTGCCTGCCTCGTATTCGAGTTCAATTAACCTTTGGATACGATCCACCTCCCTCCTCTCCTCCCTTTTTTTCCTCTTGCAATACCCAATTATAAAAGCCCTAATCCTCACCTTAACTAATTCCCACCACTCTAACACCCCCTCGCACATGGACCGGAGGCCCTCAAGCCTCCTAAAGAAACCATAAAACCCGTCAACAAAAGCCTGCTCCTCCAGCACATCCCGATCTAGCTTCCAGTACCCCCTACCAAAGAGGCAGACTGGCGACCCCACCTGCAGGAGCACCCCGTCGTGATCCGAAAAGAAAACAGGCAACAGCCGCCCAGACAACTTACCCAAAGACCTGGGTACAAAAATATAGTCGAGCCTCCGCTCAACCCCCTGGAGTTACACCATGTAGGACCGTCCATTTTTCGAGTAGTGTGCAGACCACCATCTACCAGACCATGGCAAGCCATTAGCCTGGCAATGGCGCCTGCACTGCTATCCCCCCTCTTCCAAAATCTGTATTAAAATCCCCCCCTATCACTAATTTCCTATTTGTGACACACAAGGGCGTCAGACAGTCCACCATCTCCCTCCTGTCTGCCACCACCTGTGGCCCATATACCACCACCATATGGGTCCTGTGTGGCTCAGTCGGTAGAGCATGGCGCTTGCAACGCCAAGCGTCGTGGGTTCGATTCCCGCTGGGGCCACCCATATGTAAAAGTAGTGGCCCCAGCCGACTTGTAAGTCGCTTTGGACAAAAGCGTCTGCTAAATGGGATATATACTAATCTAAATTTACAATCCCTTATCGTGACATCCACCCCTATAACCCTCCCCTGCATTACCACAAAAGAATCCTCCACTTTTACCTCCCTGTGCCCACACAAAATCCCTACCCCCGATGAGTGCACCCCCCCAACACCAAAAAACCGACTCCCCCTTGTCCCACTCCCTCTTAAACCTACTAACATCCCTCAGGTGAACCTCCTGTAAAAAACAAAAATCAAACCCCACACCCTCCAAATAACTAAAAACCGCCCTCCTCTTAACAATATCCCTTAAACCCCTTACATTTAAACTAGCAAAAGTAAAATTAGACTCCATGAAAAAATAAAAACATGTAATACACTCAAATTCTAAACCCAAACAGAAAAAAAAAAAAACAGGAGACTCACCCGATGCTCCCCTGCTCCATATCTACCGGTGAGAACACCATCTGTAATCCCGACATCCCCCCCTCTTCCTCCATCACACCATCCCAGGATGCAGGAATAGTGTTTGGCTCCGGGGTGCCCTGCACCCTGGGTCTTCCCCACAATCCTCCCCCTCCCCAGTGTTGCAGCTGGTTTGGAAAAAAATTGGGGGGGCTGAGTCCCCAAACAAAAAACTCCCCACCTCCTCCTGTACCCAGTCCTGAGTCTTGTTAGGTGTGTCCCCACCCAAACGAAGTTGAGAGCCTGGGGAAACCAGCAGCAACCCAGAGGTTTCTCCCACCCCCATCACTCTCTTGGCCATCCCCTCCCCCTCACTGTCGGCCAATCGCACCCTCCTCTTCATTCTCTTCTTTGGTGATGGCGGCAGTGAAGAGGTACCACCCTCCCCCCGCCAGCTCCTCCACCATACCCCTCATCTCTTCCACCAGGGCACTTTCCCCCCAGTCCACTTGCTCTTCCACCGTCTCCTTCTCCACCACTCCTCCCTCGCTTTCTTCTCTCTCATGCTCCTCCACTCGGTTGCCTTCTTCCGCCGCTTTTCCTGGTTCTCCTACTCCCGTGCCTTCCGTTTCCTTCTCTCTTCCATCCGCTGCTTCTTGCTCCTCTTCCTTCCTTGTGGCTTTCCCCTCTGGACTTGTACTCTTGTCATGAGGCGTGCTTCCTTCCCCTCCTCTTCTTCCCCCATCCCCCGCTCCTGCTCTCCCCCCCAGCCGCAGACGCATATGACCTCTGACGGGCCGGGCACCCCCGCCACAGGTGTGCTGACGAGCCACACCCATGGCACGTCTTAGGCTTGTCACAATCCCTCGCCTCGTGATCCTCAGATCCACAAAATCTGCATTTTCTCATGCTGCACGAGGCGAAAATGTGTCCGTAGGCCATACAGCGCCTGCAAAATGGGGGCTGACGTGCATAAAACAATGTCCCCCTGTCAGCCCCAAGGGAGAACATAGCAGGAGGATGGAGGTAGCCACCATGTCCCTTTGGGTCCTCCCTGAGGAGGGCATGGAAGCCTCTCCTCCCATTCCAAAACACAAGGGAGTCTTTGAGGTGCCTAGCTGAGGAGACGTTATCCATGTATCTCCCCAGAAAAGCCCTCACCTCTTCGTCCTTAACGTAAGGGTTGTAAATGTTGACAGTTACAACCCTAAAGTTATTCTTCGCCAGGCTTGTTATTTCGTAGTGGCACATCGGCCTCTCACCTCCCACTGCTCTTGCCCTTCTCAGGATATCATCGTGTTTTTCCTCTGTATATAGTGCCACGTCATATGCTCCCTCCAACGAGTTGCCTTGGAAACAAAACACGTCCTTCACCGTCAGCTTTAGAATCCCCATCAATATTATCCTTCCAAAAGATTCCCGTCCTAAAGGCTCCAACTCCTTTTCCTTCCAAGCAAAACGAATCGTGTTGGCCAGCCCAATCCCAGGGACCGACCGTGTTG
>NW_027016546.1:13375-31288 GCF_036934945.1 Oncorhynchus masou masou | reverse complement strand
CAAGTAGATGAACTTCTGGAGAAAATTGGTAATGCTCGGTACATTACGACTCTTGATCTGACAAAAGGGTACTGGCAAATTCCTCTGACCCCCAGGGCCAAAGAAAAGACAGCCTTTGCAACACCTGACGGTTTGTTTCAATACACCGTCATGCCATTCGGCTTACACGAGGCCCCAGCCACCTTTCAACGGCTCATGGACAAAGTCCTAAAACCGCACAAAGCATATGCCACAGCTTATTTAGATGACGTGGGGATCTACAGCCCAGATTGGGAATCCCACTTACCCGGGTACAGGCAGTGTTAGACGCCCTTAGAAAGGCAGGGCTCACGGCAAACCCTGCCAAGTGTTATGTGGGTTTAGAGGAAACAGAGTATCTGGGATACACTGTGGGAAGAGGGTTAATCAAACCCCAACATAAGAAGGTGAAGGCAATTAGAGAATGGCCGAAACCAGTAAATAAAGCAGGTTCGAGCCTTCCTAGGGCTGACGGGTTACTAACGGAAGTTCATCCCAAGTTATGCCACAGTGGCCACCCCACTTACCGACATGACTAGAGCCAGAGGGCCAAACATGGTCAAATGGGATGAAAGGGCCACCAAAGCATTTAGGACATTAAAGGAGGCTCTCTGCTGTAATCCAGTGCTGGTGGTACCAGACTTTGAGAAAGAGTTTATGGTTCAGACGGATGCCTCAGAGGTCGGCTTGGGAGCAGTGCTATCCCAAGAGGTAGAAGGGGTGGAACACCCCATCATGTTTTTAAGCAGGAAGCTGGAACCACGGGAAACCAACTACTCAGTCGTTGAGAAAGAGGCGCTGGCAGTAAAGTGGGCTCTAGAAAGCCTGAAATACTACCTGCTGGGGCGCCACTTCACCCTCATCAGTGACCATGCCCCACTCACCTGGATGCATAGGGCTAAAGAGAAGAACGATCAGGTTATGCGGTGGTTTTTGAGTCTCCAACCGTTTCATTTTGACTTGAAACACAGAGCAGGGAAGAAAATGGGAAACGTGGATGGGTTATCCATTTACATTTTTACATTTAAGTCATTTAGCAGACGCTCTTATCCAGAGCGACTTACAAATTGGTGAATTCACCTTCTGACATCAGTGGAACAGCCACTTTACAATAGTGCATCTAAATCATTTAAGGGGGGGTGAGAAGGATTGCTTTATCCTATCCTAGGTATTCCTTGAAGAGGTGGGGTTTCAGGTGTCTCCGGAAGGTGGTGATTGACTCCGCTGTCCTGGCGTCGTGAGGAGTTTGTTCCACCATTGGGGGGCCAGAGCAGCGAACAGTTTTGACTGGGCTGAGCGGGAACTGTACTTCCTCAGTGGTAGGGAGGCGGAGCAGGCCAGAGGTGGATGAACGCAGTGCCCTTGTTTGGGTGTAGGGCCTGATCAGAGCCTGGAGGTACTGCGGTGCCGTTCCCTCACAGCTCCGTAGGCAAGCACCATGGTCTTGTAGCGGATGCGAGCTTCAACTGGAAGCCAGTGGAGAGAGCGGAGGAGCGGGGTGACGTGAGAGAACTTGGGAAGGTTGAACACCAGACGGGCTGCGGCGTTCTGGATGAGTTGTAGGGGTTTAATGGCACAGGCAGGGAGCCCAGCCAACAGCGAGTTGCAGTAATCCAGACGGGAGATGACAAGTGCCTGGATTAGGACCTGCGCCGCTTCCTGTGTGAGGCAGGGTCGTACTCTGCGGATGTTGTAGAGCATGAACCTACAGGAACGGGCCACCGCCTTGATGTTAGTTGAGAACGACAGGGTGTTGTCCAGGATCACGCCAAGGTTCTTAGCGCTCTGGGAGGAGGACACAATGGAGTTGTCAACCGTGATGGCGAGATCATGGAACGGGCAGTCCTTCCCCGGGAGGAAGAGCAGCTCCGTCTTGCCGAGGTTCAGCTTGAGGTGGTGATCCGTCATCCACACTGATATGTCTGCCAGACATGCAGAGATGCGATTCGCCACCTGGTCATCAGAAGGGGAAAGGAGAAGATTAATTGTGTGTCGTCTGCATAGCAATGATAGGAGAGACCATGTGAGGTTATGACAGAGCCAAGTGACTTGGTGTATAGCGAGAATAGGAGAGGGCCTAGAACAGAGCCCTGGGGGACACCAGTGGTGAGAGCGCGTGGCGAGGAGACAGATTCTCGCCACGCCACCTGGTAGGAGCGACCTGTCAGGTAGGGACGCAATCCAAGCGTGGGCCGCACCGGAGATGCCCAACTCGGAGAGGGTGGAGAGGAGGATCTGATGGTTCACAGTGTCGAAGGCAGCCGATAGGTCTAGAAGGATGAGAGCAGAGGAGAGAGTTAGCTTTAGCAGTGCGGAGCGCCTCCGTGATACAGAGAAGAGCAGTCTCAGTTGAATGACTAGTCTTGAAGCCTGACTGATTTGGATCAAGAAGGTCATTCTGAGAGAGATAGCGGGAGAGCTGGCCAAGGACGGCACGTTCAAGAGTTTTGGAGAGAAAAGAAAGAAGGGATACTGGTCTGTAGTTGTTGACATCGGAGGGATCGAGTGTAGGTTTTTTCAGAAGGGGTGCAACTCTCGCTCTCTTGAAGACGGAAGGGACGTAGCCAGCGGTCAGGGATGAGTTGATGAGCGAGGTGAGGTAAGGGAGAAGGTCTCCGGAAATGGTCTGGAGAAGAGAGGAGGGGATAGGGTCAAGCGGGCAGGTTGTTGGGCGGCCGGCCGTCACAAGAAGCGAGATTTCATCTGGAGAGAGAGGGGAGAAAGAGGTCAGAGCACAGGGTAGGGCAGTGTGATCAGAACCAGCGGTGTCGTTTGACTTAGCAAACGAGGATCGGATGTCGTCGACCTTCTTTTCAAAATGGTTGACGAAGTCATCTGCAGAGAGGGAGGAGGGGGGGAGGGGGAGGAGGATTCAGGAGGGAGGAGAAGGTGGCAAAGAGCTTCCTAGGGTTAGAGGCAGATGCTTGGAATTTAGAGTGGAAGAAAGTGGCTTTAGCAGCAGAGACAGAGGAGGAAAATGTAGAGAGGAGGGAGTGAAAGGATGCCAGGTCCGCAGGGAGGCGAGTTTTCCTCCATTTCCGCTCGGCTGCCCGGAGCACTGTTCTGTGAGCTCGCAATGAGTCGTCGAGCCACGGAGCGGGAGGGGAGGACAGAGCCGGCCTGGAGGATAGGGGACATAGAGAGTCAAAGGATGCAGAAAGGGAAGAGAGGAGGGTTGAGGAGGCAGAATCAGGAGATAGGTTGGAGAAGGTATGAGCAGAGGGAAGAGATGATAGGATGGAAGAGGAGAGAGTAGCGGGGAGAGAGAGTGAAGGTTGGGACGGCGCGATACCATCCGAGTAGGGGCAGTGTGGGAAGTGTTGGATGAGAGCGAGAGGGAAAAGGATACAAGGTAGTGGTCGGAGACTTGGAGGGAGTTGCAATGAGGTTAGTGGAAGAACAGCATCTAGTAAAGATGAGGTCGAGCGTATTGCCTGCCTTGTGAGTAGGGGGAAGGTGAGAGGGTGAGGTCAAAGAGGAGAGGAGTGGAAAGAAGGAGGCAGAGAGGAATGAGTCAAAGGTAGACGTGGGGAGGTTAAAGTCGCCCAGGACTGTGAGAGGTGAGCCTTCCTCAGGAAAGGAGCTTATCACGGCATCAATTATCCCACATGCACGAATATTTTGCTACGGTAGCCCGACCTAGGGGGTCGGATCTAGGGGAGAGATGTGTGGCAAAGAAGGGGGTCGAGTGGTAAATGGCAGATATGTGAGAGCAGAACTAATAAACGGGCTCTGCCCGTCCACTAAAATGGCCACCCCTGTCAGAGCTACAGATCACAAAATGGCCGACCACCAAAACTACAAGTCCCCGAAGCAAGGGGAACCCTCAGAAGGTGGAGCCAACCCACAGATAAAGGGTCAAGAAAAACCAGGAAGAGAAGAAGAGAGTGCTGGAAGGATCTATGAACAATAGAGAAAGAGACAATAGAGATTGGCTGGATTTACCGTGTATGAGCTGGACTGTTTTGGACTTACCTGTTGGCGTTTGGACCTGGACCTACCGAGAACCCGATTCGTGTACCGAACCCTGCTATCCTTGACCTCGCCTACGGCCTGGGTGGACCAGGACGGAGAAACAAACACACAGGTACTGTCCTGTTCGAAAGAACTCTCATTCTTGGGTGATTTGGTGACAGTTTACCACTTAGTTTGTGACAAACGCTCCTAACCTTGAAGAGGTTTGCACACAATATATATATATATATATATATATTTCACACCGTCTTTTCTTCCTCTGCTGCTTTCTGAGGGAGCCAGAGGGGGCTGTGTTTGTACAAGCCAGCGGAACAAATCGGAAACAAATCTGAACAAATCATGCAGGCTAGTCAACGGTTGATCAGCCCATTCCGCCACTTCACCCACTGCTCACACGAGGAAAAAAACAAAGATTCAACGGATCACAACCGGCTGTGATTGGGAGTCCCATAGGGAAGAGCACAATTGGCCCAGCGTCGTCCTGGTTTGGCTGGTGAAGGCCGTCATCATCAATAAGAATTTGTTCTTAACTGACTGGCCTAGTTAAATAAAGGTAAAAGTCTCAAAATAAACTGTCCAGATGGTCTGGGAGCAATTCCAAGATGGAAAAGTAAAAACCCACCATGACATAGCCTACTTTGGGGTTCAAATATAAGCTCCGCTTCTGTGCGTAAGGTTTGGACGATGTCAGCTGACCCAACAGAGCACTGTCACAATGAATAACTTCAAAGAACTTCTTGTGTTAAAGAACTTTAAACATCATGTAGGGATTCGATTGGCTGATGAGGCTACTGGTGCACAGTTCAGAGAATGGCAGCAGACCTAAAAGAACCCCAGGTCTGTTTGAATCTTCTAACTCAGAAAAAAGGGAAACGTGCTTTTTTCAGAGTACAAATCCCATCCTTTCAGAGCGAGAGAAAGAGAGAGAGTGAGAGATGAGAGAGCCCAAGCGGGCGATACAGCGAAAGAGGGAGAGAGAGCTCCATTCAAACACACAAAACAACTTTTTTGGTGACTCAATTTCAGTTATTGCCAAGGGCGGGATATTGTTTGTGATAGTTGACAATACTGCAGTAATACATGAACCATAACTGATTCTGTAGACTTAATATCAGAAAGTATGAATAGCTCTATGAGACAGCTGTTGTTCTCATTGGCATTAACGATGATGATGTCACTCCCATGTCCCCTCTCCAGTACCCCAACAATGGTGACCCCCCAGGCGGGGCTGATGTTCACACAGACTGGTCCTTTCAGGGGGTTCCAATCCTAACCAGCAGCCGTGAAATTCCCCATTATTGCGGCTCTTTCACTGGAAGTCAACTCTCCCCTGGGCGCCCGTCCTGCCCTGCCCTCCTATTCAGGACGCCTGCAAACACACGAACCAAACACAGGAACCAGAGTCTTTTCTGCTGGAGGGTCTGGTTTAATCCCAATCTGGTCTGGGTCTGGGTGAATAACAGCCTCGGCCTCCAAGTAGTGTACAGTGCATTGGGAAACTATTCCAGGACTCCTTCCCTTTTCCCACGTTTTGTTACATTACAGCCTCTTTGATAAATGGATCAAAAAAATATTTCCTCATCAACCTACACACAATAACCCATAATGCCAAGAGTGTACAAAGCTGTCATCAAGGCAAATGGTGGCTACTTTGAAGAATCTCACACATAAAATATATATTGATTTGTTTAACGCTTTTTTGGTTTCTACATGATTCCATATGTGTTATGTCATAGTTTTGAAGTCTTCACTATTATTCTACAATGTAGAAAATTGTACAAATAAAGAAAACCCCTTGAATGAGTAGATGTGTCCAAAAATTGGACTGGTACTGTATATATACACTACTGTTTAAAAGTTTGGGGTCACTTAGAATGTCCAGGTTTTTGAAAGAAAATCATTTTTTTTGTCCATTAAAATAACATCAAATTGATCAGAAATACAGTGTAGACATTGTTTATGTTGTAAATGACTATTGTAGCTGGAAATGGCAGATTTTTTTATGGAATATCTACATCGGCGTAGAGGCCCATTATCACCAGCCATCACTCCTGTGTTCCAATGGCACGTTGCGTTAGCTCATCCAAGTGTATCATTTTAAAAGGCTAATTGATCATTAGAAAATCCTTTTTCAATTATGTTAGCACAGCTGAAAACAGTTGTGCTGATTAAAGAAGGCCAGCATCCCGGCCGCCTCTTGCTGTTTACGTCGAAACTGGTGTTTTGCAGGTACTATTTAACCTCTTACATCTATGGGGGCGCTATTTCATTTTTGGATGAAAACGTTCCCGTTTTAAACAAGATATTTTGTCACAAAAAGATGCTCGATTATGCATATAATTGATAGCTTTGAAAGAAAACACTCTGACGTGTCCAAAACTACCAAGATATTCTCTGTGCGTGCCCTAGAACGTGAGCTTCAGGTAAAACCAAGATGAGATGGCATCCAGGAAATGACAAGGATTTTTTGAGGCTCTGTTTTCCATTGTCTCCTTATATGGCTGTGAATGCGAGAGGAATGAGCCTGCCCTTTCTGTCGTTTCCCCAAGGTGTCTGCAGCATTGTGACGTATTTGTAGGCAGATCATTGGAAGATTGACCATAAGAGACCACATTTACCAGGTGTCCGCCCGGTGTCCTGCGCCGAAATTGGTGCGCAAAAGTCACCTGCCAGTATTTTTCCATGCGATACAGAGAGGAAAGCAAGCTTCCACGAACTGCATATCAATGAAGAGATATGAAAAAACACCTTGAGGATTGATTCCAAACAATGTTTGCCATGTTTCGGTCGATATTATGTAGTTAATCCGGAAAAAGTTTTACGTTGTAGGTGACTGAATTTTCTGTCGTTTCGGTAGCCAGACGCAATGTAGAAAACGGAACGATTTCTCCCTACCACAGACGCTTTCAGGAAAAACTCAAGCATTTGGTATGTAACTGAGAGTCTCCTCACGAAAACATCAGAAGCTCTTCAAAGGTAAATTATTTTATTTATTTGGTTATCTGGTTTGTGAAAATGTTGCGTGCTAAATGCTGCTAAATGCTATGCTAGCTTGCATACTTTGCACAAATTAGTCAATTTCTATGGTTCAAAAGCATATTTTGAAAATCTGAGATGACAGTGTGTTAAGAAAAGGCTAAGCTTGAGAGCAGACGCATTATTTTCATTTTATTTGTGATTTTCAGAAATCGTTAACGTTGCGTTATGCTAATGAGCCTGAGGCTTTAGTCACAAACCCGGATCCGGGATGGGGAGTTTCAAGAAGTTAATGAAGCTGCCAGTTGAGGACTGTGAGGCGTCTGTTTCTCAAACTAGACACTCTAATGTCCTTGTCCTCTTCCTCCGTTGTGCACCGGGCCTCCCACTCCTCTTTCTATTCTGGTTGTGCTGTTTTGTGAAGAGAGAGTACACAGCGGTGTACGAGATCTTCAGTTTCTTGGCAATTTCTCGCATGGAATAACCTTCATTTCTCAGAACAAGAATAGACTGATGAGTTTTAGAAGAAAGACTTTGTTTCTGGCCATTTTGAGCCTGTAATCGAACCCACAAATGCTGATGCTCCAGATACTCAACGAGTCTAAAGAAGGACAGTTTTATTGCTTCTTTAATTAGCACGACAGTTTTTCAGCTGTGCTAACATAATTCAAAGGGTTTTTAACTTGGATTAGCTAACACAACGTGCCATTGGAACACAGGAGTGATGGTTGCTGATAATGGGCCTCTACACCTATGTAGATTTTCCGGCTACAATAGTCATTTACAACATTAACAATGTATACACTGTATTTCTGATCAATTTTATGTTACTGTAATGGACAAAACATGTGCTTTTATTTCAAAAACCTGGACATTTCTAAGTGACCCCAAACTTTTGAACGGTATTGTGTATATATACAATTACTTAAACCAAATATAAACTACGTAGACATGATAATGGACCTACATTCCTACAGTTTCTTGACTGTGTCCAGCTCTCTAATATTTACTGAAATGAAAGCTCGACAGTCACAGAACATATACAATTCCCAAAGCGATGGAAAGAGGAAAATTCTTTAAAAAAATTTACAGTGAAAGAAATATACAATAAATTCAGTGCGGACTTCAGAACGCACACCAAATCATGACCGGGCAAAATTAGTTTCACACCCCTGGTCTAAATGGTACTGAACACTGTGTCGGTGGGCTTAGCAGGCCAGGCTGTGAATCGTTTCTGGCCTGATTTTTGGGGGCTAACAGATCCTGGCTACAGCATGATAGATGTGGCTCTGAACGCTTCTCCTACTGTGTGTCAGGCCCAGTTACCAGAACCCTGCGTCTCAATCACACTGGCCCACAGCTGGGAACTGTTCTGGGGCTGTGACAGGCCCACATTCTTCACCAGGACAGAGTGGAGGTACAGTCAAACAGTCAGCATTACTAACAACCCCCAGCTCCAACTTACTGCAGTGCATGTACACAAAGTCCACATATACAGCACATGAATATATATCTAACACATGCCATGAGTGTGTGTGTGTGTGTGTGTGTGTGTGTGTGTGTGTGTGTGTGTGTGTGTGTGTGTGTGTGTGTGTGTGTGTGTGTGTGGAGGAAAAGGAGGACCATCCTCAGTGAATAATATACAAATAATAATAGTGAAACATTTAAAAGTTATCCTTTTTAGATAAAACTATACTAAATATATTTACGATCATCAAATAATTTAACCCCTTCAGTCAATGTCCAAAGCCCCATGAAAATGAAATAGCATCATAAAATAATCCCCATCAAAATCCATAAATTTAATCTTGGTGTCACGCCCTGGCCATAAAGTTGCTTTTTATTCTCTATTTTGGTTAGGCCAGGTGTGACTAGGTGGGCGTTCTATGTTCTTTTTCTCTATGTTTTTGTATTTCTGTGTTTTTGGCCGGGTCATGGTTCTCAATCAGGGACAGCTGTCTGTCGTTGTCTCTGATTGAGAACCACACTTAGCAGCCTGTTTTCCCACTATGGGTTGTGGGTAGTTGTTTTCTGTTTTGTGTATATTGCACCTTGCAGAACTGTTCGTTTGTCCAAGTATTCGTATTTATTAAAAGTATTATGAATACTTACCACGCTGCAACTTGGTCCTCTTCTCCTTCTCCCGACGACAATCGCTACACTTGGGCTGCGATCGCAATCTACTGCATCTGCCGATGGTGCCCTTCCGCATCTGCGGTGAAAGGTGGCAGAGCTTGAGCGATGTTTGTCCAGACCATGAGACATCCGAAAATCGGTCTTCCCACTAAAAAAAGTCATCAGAGTCCGAACAGTTTTGCACACAAACTATTATGTTTCACGACCTCCACAAGCGTCACAGGACTCGTTTGAAGTCGGTACATCTGATTAGCCAACTTGGGTCTGTAGCATCTGAATCATTTGGGCTGCACACTAATGTGACCCCTCTGTGGAAAGGTGAGTATCTCATGAACATGTACATGTCGGTTGTTTTGCCCTCACAAGACGAGCCTGAAAGGTAGCCAGGTACCAGTTAAAGAAAATGAATGGAAGTATACATGAATAGTTTAGTGCCTAAAATAAGGGGTTAAATACATAAACAACAAAACAAAGTTTCCTGATCTTTCTAATAACTCAGATATACAGACATTTCAGAACAAACTTTTGACTCTTTATCCATGTATGAAGCTGTTATTCAATGCGTTTCTATTGGCTGATCAATGTTTTGTCAAATAATAATGAAAAAAAGCTTAGTAGTTGCCGCAACAGCACCTGAAGGGAGCTCATGGTTCTCACCCCTTCCATAGACTTACACAGTATTTAAACAGCTTCAGGAGGACATCCTCCAATCTATCAGAGCTCTTGTAGCATGAACTGATATGTAGTCCACCCAATCAAAGGATCAGAGAATTAATCTTGTACTGAAAGTATAAGCTTTACAACTAATGTGGTGAGTAGTTGACTCAAGAGAGAGAAAAGACAATAGTTGAGCAAATGTATTTATTTAAATGAGGAGAAGTGTCTTTTCCCCCCCAATTTCAGTTAGCTAGCGAATGCAGCTAGCAAGTTCAGCCTACTCAAATACCCAGCTCAAACAGAGAGGGATGCTATGTTAGCTAGCTGTCTATCCAAACCTGAGTCAAGGTAAGTGTCACATGTGGGAAAGTGACAGGTTATTTTGGATCTGGGTTTAATAAATAAGGCATGGCTCCATTAGGTTAAGAATGTACTTTTCCTCTGTTTAGTTACAGTGACCATTCTCTGGCTCAGGAACATTTGAAGCAAATGCAAGTTACAAGTTAATGAAACTACAAACAATCCAAAAAAACAAGAACCAAAAAGGGGACACAGTAGACGAGGCAGCCCAGGAGGCAGGCTTCCCTTTTCTTAAACAGTTCATATCACAATCCCCAGTAGCCATGTGTTCTCACCAAAATCTTCATATCACAATCCCCAGTAGCCATGTGTTCTCACCAAAATCCCACCGAATGCTCTCTACAGACAGGGCTCCACCGTTCCTCTGACCGCATCACTTCCGTGGGTGGCCACCCAGAACATAAATACAGGGGAGGTTTAGTGGAACTACCCATCCCGGATCCGGGATAATTGTCATCAACTACACTAATTAGCATAGCGCAACAGTCAAATAATCTTATAGAAATATTCATATTAATGAAATCACAAGTGAAATATAGCAAAACACAGCTTAGCCTTTTTGTTAATCATCCTGTCGTCTCAGATTTTGAATGATGCTTTACAGCAAAAGCAAGACAAGCGTTTGTGTAAGTTTATCGATAGCCCAGCATAGCATTATGTCAGCTAGCAGCAGGAAGCTTGGTGACAAAAATCAGAAAGCAATCAAATTAACCGTTTACCTTTGATGATCTTCGGATGTTTTTCACTCACGAGACCTCTGAAGTTAGACAAATGTTCCTTTTGTTCCATAATGATTATTTTTATACCCAAAATACCTCCGTTTGTTTGTCACGTTATGTTCAGAAATCCCCGGAAATAGCGGTCAAGACAACGGCGAAAAAAATTCCAAATTATATCCATAATATCTACAGAAACATGGCAAACGTTTTTTATAATCAATCCCTCAAGGTGTTTTTCAAATATCTATTCGATAATATATCAACCGGGACAGTTGGCTTTCAGTAGGACCGGAGGAAAAATGACTAACTCTCTCTTTTACGCAAGAATCACTCTGAGAGAGAGTCAGTTCTGTTATACTCACAGACAATATTTTTACAGTTTTGGAAACTTTAGAGTGTTTTCTATCCTAAGCTGTCAATTATTTGCATCTCTAGCATCTGGTCCTGAGAAATAGGCCGTTTACTTTGGGAAAGTTATTGTTCCAAAATAAAAATTGTGCCCCTAGCTTCAAGAGGTTACAAGTAGGGTAAATACAATTTAACCAATGAGATTGCTTCCTGCATTAACAAGGTAATTAGTCACACCTGTGAGAATGTGACATAAGCTTTTTGGTTTTATTAATGTATTGCCAACGGTGCCCGGCTAATGTAACTGCTAAACTACTTGCTGACTCTGCACTGTCCTGCATGATTGTAGTGGGTTTACTAACACATTCGTTCTAGTAGCTATGTTGACAGCTATGAGGTTAGCTAAATATGGTGACAACAATGTAGGCTGTGTGTAGATGTTAGCAGTTATGATATGAAGGTTTGGCTTGGAAAGGTTTTTTCGCCTGGTCACAGACATCTGATGTGTTGTGCACTGTAGTCTACAAGCATAGGGAAAAGGTGAGAAGAGGAGAGTGCGTAGATGCTAGAATGAATTCCACAAAGAGCAAAATGATCATGCTGATTGTATGTGACTGCTATGAAAGTAAACTGTGTTTCCATGTGATCAGGGGTGTTAGAGCATTGGGCCAGTAACTGAAAGGTTGCTGGATCGAATCCCCGAGCTGACAAGGTAAAAATGTGTAGTTCTGCTCCTGAGCAAGGCAGCTAACCCACTGTCCCCCAGGCGCCGAAGACGTGGATGTTGATTATGGCAGCCCCCCGCACCTCTCTGATTCAGAGGACACATTTCAATTGAATGCATTCAGTTGTACAACTGACTAGGTATCCCCCCCCTTTCCCTATTCATTCTGCCTATTCTGTCGAATAAAAATTTCTTAAACGGAAGCCAACATAACAAAACTGGGATTAACATACCTACATTTGTCCAATAGAAACTCTCATTTGCAACTGTTGGACTAATGATTACACCTAGATCAGCAAATGCAGGCAACAGTGTGCAAGGGGGAATTGAATGTGTCAATGTCTGTCACCTTGATTACAAAAACATGTATTTCGACCTGTGCACCTACATTGTAAACTTTCATTCATAGGCTATTCATCATGATGTGTATAAGGACAATTTGAGTGTCATATATTAGCCTAAACATATTAATGTTACATTGAACTGGGCGAATGGAATATGAATGACAGTCATTCAATATGCTGCAATAAAAATGAGACCATGCTCATAACAATAAAAAAAAATCCTCCCTCGTGTTAAACATCACCAACCGCCTCAGATGATGAAGCACTAGCAAATGGGGTGGCAGGTAGTCTAGTGGTTAGAGCGTTGGACTTGTAATCGAAAGGTTGCAAGATCAAATCCCCGAACTGACAAGGTGAAAATCTGTCGTTCTGCCCCTGAACAAGAAAGTTCTTAGGCCATCATTGAAAATAAAATGTGTTCTTAACTGACTTGCCTAGGGTACAAAGGGTGCTTTTCCTCAATTAGCGGACATGCTTGTTCTGCTTGTAGCGCCCAAACCCTGGTCAGTATCAATTGTGAGTGTATATTTAAAATTATTGACTCAAGACCTCTCTCACGCTTTCTTTCATACTATCACACTTCATGTCTCCAGTCCTCACAACATAATGAGGTGTTGTTGGCATGTGGATGCTAAGATACCGAGCAGATCTTGGTGAAGTTTTTTGAGTCTCAGAGAATCACACAGGATTACCCCGACGCAGAGAACCTCCACCCTCTGCCAGTCAAAACATTTTCATGTTTCTCACAGAGCAGAAAAATCCCCCAGTGCACAAACAGAGCTCCACGTCACACAGAGTGCTCAGCACTCCTTCACAGAGCTCAAAGCTACATGAAGTCCTCAGCTCAGAGCTGCACCACAGGGCTCAGGGCATAATTCAACCATCACCAGTTTACTCATTTTCAACATACATATTTAAATAAAGGGAAGGTACTGCCCATAAAGAGGCTATGTGATTGTAAACTCCACACGTATATTTGTCTGAATCATGAATAAATGTCACTGCGTGATACAGTATGCACCAATTTCTTTGAGTTTATTTATGAGTTACAATCTATTTTTTCTACATTTGACCTTATGTACCTAAGTCTTTGTTCAAAATGCATCAAAGACATATTGTATCATCTACAACAGCCACAACTGTCCCACTCTATCCAGATTCCCTGATTCAGGAACTGCTGCTGAATACATGTCTAAATGTGTGCCCTGCTCCAGGAGGATGGGTGTGTGTTGATTTATGACTAAAGTTGGGAGATATCATTGTGCACATGAGATGTCCGAGAAGGGGAGGAGGGAGAGAAAGAAGAAGAAGAAGAAGACAACGACAAAGAAGAAGATTACATGCTTACTAATAAGGTCTGCTGTCTTGTGCAATTCAGGCGACTTAGCTGGCACTAGGGTGCTCTCGCTAGAAGGAGGATATAGGGCAGTGAAAAGAGGGGAAGAGGTGACTGGAGTAATGTAAATGTGGTTTAGAGAGGAAGTCAGGAGCAGCCGGTATAATCAGGAAAGAGGATTCCCATTAAACAGTGAAAACACTGCCAGCGATAATCAATGGTGAATGAAGTTCTTTGTGAGTGTTTGTGAGTTGCTGGAGGCCTTCGATCAGATGACTGCAGAAAACAACTCACCTCGGAGTGAATGGGCTTTGGATCAACTGGCTGGTTTCTTAGTCATTTTCATGTGTGTGTACATTTATACCATGGAGGAATAATCTAGCAATAGTCTCTTGCTCCTATTCAAATTCATTAATAAAAAGTTAGCAACAATTGTGCTATGTTTGGTGTTTCTTTTGAACATCTAATTCTCACAGACCAAGTCTTCAGTTTATGGCCCCAAGATTTAGCACCAGCGCCGAAGAGGGCAGCAGTGTAATCGCAATACAATGTGATTACTGAACCTGTACTCTCTGTGATTTATGATTGACAGTGAGAGGAGGCCTGTCCATGACTTCCTATGATACACATAATCCAGGAAACAGAGGGCCAAGACTGACCACCCCACAGAAGGGATGTGTGAGAGAAAGGAGAGGAAGAGAGAGAATCAAAGGGGAAGGGAGAGGGTGCCAAAGGGTCTGTCCAAGGAGGATATGGGGCATTATCCAGCAGCTGAAACAGATGTAGGATCTTAATTTGATCACTCTGTTGCAGGAGAACTTTCCTACAGTGCAGGACATTTAAAATGTGTGTATTTGAGGTTTAGAAAGGTTTAGAAAGGCTTCTGAAGATAATAATTTACGCTTTGAAATTTCAGACTTCATATTCCCTTACCAAAAACGTATCAACACCTACAAAAATGTCCAATTATTATAAACCACATAAAAATTCACATTTCCTGTTTCTGCAGGATTCTTTCCTGCTGTTGCAAACTGGCTCAAATTAGGATCCTAGATATGTTTATGAGATACTCTTCATTGTCTTTTTTGATATTTAAAATGTAAGTTGTGGCCTCCCGAGCGACGCATCGGTCTAAGGCACTGCATTGCAGTGCTTGAGTTGTCACTACAGACCCGGGTTCATTCCCTGGCTGTATCACAACCGACTGGGACTGGGAGTGCCATAGGGTTGCGTACAATTGGCCCAGAGTTGTCTGGGTTTGGCCGGGGGGGATTAACTTGGCTCATCACGCTCTAGCGACTCCTTGTGCCGGTCTGGGCACCTGCAGGCTGTCGTCAGTTGAACTCTGTTTCCTCTGATATGGTGCAGCTGGGTTAAGCAGGCGGGTGTTAAGAAGCGCAATTTTGCGGGTCATTACTCGACCTTCGCCTCTCCTGAACCCGTTGGGGAGTTGCAGCGATGAGACAAGATCGTAATTGGATCACAATTTGGGAGAAAAAGGGGGTAAAATTAAATAATAAAATAAATTGTAAGTGGTTAATGGAATTACGCAATAGGCATGACTAAACAATGACCTTAAAAAGTAAAGTATGTCTCTCCACCTCAGATGCATGAATTGGTACTATTGTTCTACTTACATCAAATGCAATATGGAATCATAATAATACGTCACACTCTACCTCATCCTACTCCTCTGTTCCTCGGGTGATGTGGAGGTTAACCCAGACCCTGTGTGTCCCCAGGCACTCTCATTTGTTGACTTCTGTAACCATAAAAGCCTCGGTTTCATGCATGTTAACATCACATGCATGCCTCCTCACTAAGTTTGTTTTACTCACTGCTTTAGCACACTCTGCCAACCCTGATGTTCATGCCATGTTTGAATCCTGGCTTAGGAAGGCCACCAAATATTCTGAAATTTCCATCCCCAACTACAACATTTTCCATCAAGATATAACTGCCAAAGATGGAGGAGTTGCAATATACTGCAGAGATAGCCTGCAAAGTTCTGTCATACTTTCCAGGTCTATGCCAAAATAGTTTGAGCTTCTAATTTAAAAAAATTAATCTCTGCAGAAATAAGTCTCTCACTGTTGTCGCCTGTTATAGACCCCCTTCAGCTCCCAGCTGTGCCCTGGACACCATATGTAAATTGATTGACACCCATCAATCTTCAGAGTTCGTTCTGTTAGGTGACCTAAACTGGGATGTGCTTAACACCCCGGCCCTTCTACAATCTAAGCTAGATGCCCTCAATAGCACCCAAATGATCAAGGAACCCACCAGGTACAACCCTAAATCCGTAAACATAGGTACCCTCATAGAAATTATCCTGACCAACTTGCCCACCAAATAAACCTCTGCTGTTTTCAATCAGGATCTCAGCGATCACTGCCTTATTGCCTGCATCAGGCCTTTCTAATCGACCTGGTTCAGGTACCCTGGAAGGATTTTGACCTCATCCTGTCAGTAGAGGATGCCTGGTTGTTGCCTGGTAATTTCCTCACCATCTTAAATAAGCATGCCCCTTAAAAAAAACATAGAACTAAGAACAGATAAAGCCCTTGGTTCACTCCAGACTTGACTGCCCTCAACCAGCACAAAAACATCCTGTGGCGTACAACAGTAGCATCGAATAGCCCCTGCGATATGCAACTTTTCAGGCAAGTCAGGAACCAATACACACAGTCAGTTAGGAAAGCAAAGGCCAGATTTGTCAAACAAAAATTTGCATCGTAGCTCTAACTCCAAAAAGTTTTGGGACACTGTGAAGTCCATGGAGAATAAGAGCACCTCCTCCCAGCTGCCACTGGACGGAGGCTAGGAAACACTGTCACCACCGATAAATCCATGATAATTGAGAATTTAATAAGCATTTCACTACGGCTGACCATGCTTTCCTCCCTACCCCCCCACACACACACACACAGCTACTTGCCCAAGCCTCCTCAGCTTATCCTTCACCCAAACCCAGACGGCTGATGTTCTGAAAGAGCTGCAAAACCTGGACCCGTACAGATCAGATGGGCTAGACAATCTGGACCCTCTCTTTCTAAAATTATCCACTGCCAGTGTGGCAACCTCTATTACTAGTCTGTTCAACCTCTCTTTTGTATTGTCCGAGATTCCTAAAGATTGGAAAGCTGCCGCGGTCATCCCCTTCTTCAAAGGGTGTGACACTCTAGACCCAAACTGTTACAGGCTTATATCCATCCTGCTCTTCCTTCCTAAAGTCTTTGAAAGCCAAGTTAACAAACAGATCACTGACCATTTTGAATCCCACCGTACCTTCTCCGCTGTGCAATCCTGTTTCCAAGCTGGTCACGGGTGCACCTCAGCCATGCTCAAGGTATAAAACAATATCATACCCGCCATCAATAAAAGACAGTATTGTGCAGCCGTCTCCATCAACCTGGCCAAGGCTTTTGACTCTGTCAATCACCGAATTCTTATTGGCAGACTCAACAGCCTTGGTTTCTCAAATGACTGCCTCGCCTGGTTCACCAACTACTTCCCAGATAGAAGTTGGAGGACCTGTTGTCCGAACCTCTGGCAGTCTTTATGGGGGTACCACAGGGTTCCATTCTCGGGCCGACTCTTTTCTCTATATATATTAACGATGTTGCTCTTGCTGCGGGTGATTCCTTGATCCACCTCTATGCAGACGACACCATTCTGTATTCATCTGGCCCTTCTTTCGACACTGTGTTATCAAACCTCCAAACGAGCTTCAATGCCATACAACAGTCCTTCCGTGGCCTCCAACTGCTCTTAAATGCTTGTAAAGCTAAATGCATGCTCTTCAACCGATCAATGCTCGGACCCGCCCGCCCGACGAGCATCACTAATCTGGATGGTTCTAACTTAGAATATGTGGAGATCTTCAAATACCTAGGTGTCTGGCTAGACTGTAAACTCTCCTTCCAGACTCACATTAAGCATCTCCAATCCACACAGCCCATCTGTAAATAGCCAATCCAACTACCTACCTCATCCCCAAACTGTTTTTATTTACTTTTTTTGCTCTTTTGCACACCAGTATTTCTACTTGCATCATCATCTGCACATCTATCACTCCAGTGTTAATTTGCTTAATTGTAATTTCTTTGCTACAATGTTCTATTTATTGCCTTACCTCCTTATTCCATTTGCACACACTGTATGTACATTTTTCTATTGTGTTATTGACTTTTTGTTTTTCCCATGTGTAACTCTGTGTTGTTGTTTTTTGTTGCACTGCTTTGCCAGGTCGCAGTGTTAAATGAGAACTTGTTCTCAACTGGCCTACCTGGTTAAATAAAGATTTTCATCTATCCAACT
>NW_027016546.1:0-12875 GCF_036934945.1 Oncorhynchus masou masou | reverse complement strand
CCTGTTGGCGTTTGGACCTGGACCTACCGAGAACCCGGTCGTGTACCGAACCCTGCTATCCTTGACCTCGCCTACGGCCTGGGTGGACCAGGACGGAGAAACAAACACACAGGTACTGTCCTGTTCGAAAGAACTCTCATTCTTGGGTGATTTGGTGACAGTTTACCACTTAGTTTGTGACAAACACTCCTAACCTTGAAGAGGTTTGCCACAATATATATATATATATATATATATATATATATATATATATATATATATTCACACCATCTTTTCTTCCTCTGCTGCTTTCTGAGGGGAGCCAGAGGGGGCTGTGTTTGTACAAGCCAGCGGAACAAATCGGAAACAAATCTGAACAAATCATGCAGCCTAGTCAACGGTTGATCAGCCCATTCCGCCACTTCACCCACTGCTCACACGAGGAAAAAAACAGATTCAACGGATCACAACCAGCTGTGATTGGGAGCCCCATAGGGAAGAGCACAATTGGCCCAGCGTCGTCCTGGTTTGGCTGGTGAAGGCCGTCATCATCAATAAGAATTTGTTCTTAACTGACTGGCCTAGTTAAATAAAGGTAAAAGTCTCAAAATAAACTGTCCAGATGGTCTGGGAGCAATTCCAAGATGGAAAAGTAAAAAACCCACCATGACATAGCCTACTTTGGGGTTCAAATATAAGCTCCGCTTCTGTGCGTAAGGTTTGACGATGTCAGCTGACTCAACAGAGCACTGTCACAATGAATAACTTCAAAGAACTTCTTTGTGTTAAAGAACTTTAAACATCATGTAGGGATCTGATTGGCTGATGAGGCTACTGGTGCACAGAACAGAGAATGGCAGCAGTGACCTAAAAGAACCCCAGGTCTGTTTGAATCTCTAACTCAGAAAAAAGGGAAACATGCTTTTTTCAGAGTACAACAACCCATCCTTTCAGAGCGAGAGAAAGAGAGAGAGAGTGAGAGATGAGAGAGCCCAAGCGGGCGATACAGCGAAAGAGGGAGAGAGAGCTCCATTCAAACACACAAAACAACTTTTGGTGACTCAATTTCAGTTATTGCCAAGGGCTAGATATTGTTTGTGATAGTTGACAATACTGCAGTAATACATGAACCATAACTGATTCTGTAGACTTAATATCAGAAAGTATGAATAGCTCTATGAGACAGCTGTTGTTCTCACTGGCATTAACGATGATGATGTCACTCCCATGTCCCCTCTCCGTACCCCAACAATGGTGAGCCCCCCAGGCGGGGGCTGATGTTCACACAGACTGGTCCTTTCAGGGGGTTCCAATCCTAACCAGCAGCCGTGAAATTCCCCATTATTGCGGCTCTTTCACTGGGAAGTCTCATCTCTCCCCTGGGCGCCCGTCCTGCCCTGCCCTCCCTATTCAGGACGCCTGCCAAACACACGAACCAAACACAGGAACCAGAGTCTTTTTCTGCTGGAGGGTCTGGTTTAATCCCAATCTGGTCTGGGTCTGGGTGAATAACAGCCTCGGCCTCAAGTAGTGTACAGTGCATTGGGAAACTATTCAGACTCCTTCCCTTTTCCCACATTTTGTTACATTACAGCCTCTTTGATAAATGGATCAAAAAAACATTTCCTCATCAACCTACACACAATAACCCATTTATGCCAAGAGTGTACAAAGCTGTCATCAAGGCAAATGGTGGCTACTTTGAAGAATCTCACACATAAAATATATATTGATTTGTTTAACGCTTTTTTGGTTTCTACATGATTCCATATGTGTTATGTCATAGTTTTGAAGTCTTCACTATTATTCTACAATGTAGAAAATAGTACAAATAAAGAAAACCCCTTGAATGAGTAGATGTGTCCAAAATTTGGACTGGTACTGTATATATACTCTACTGTTTAAAAGTTTGGGGTCACTTAGAATGTCCAGGTTTTTGAAAGGAAATCATTTTTTTGTCCATTAAAATAACATCAAATTGATCAGAAATACAGTGTAGACATTGTTTATGTTGTAAATGACTATTGTAGCTGGAAATGGCAGTTTTTTTTATGGAATATCTACATCGGCGTAGAGGCCCATTATCACCAGCCATCACTCCTGTGTTCCAATGGCACGTTGTGTTAGCTCATCCAAGTGTATAATTTTAAAAGGCTAATTGATCATTAGAAAATCCTTTTTCAATTATGTTAGCACAGCTGAAAACAGTTGTGCTGATTAAAGAAGGCCAGCATCCCGGCGTCGCCTCTTTGCTGTTTACGTCGAAACTGGTGTTTTGCAGGTACTATTTAATGAAGCTGCCAGTTGAGGACTGTGAGGCGTCTGTTTCTCAAACTAGACACTCTAATGTCCTTGTCCTCTTCCTCCGTTGTGCACCGGGGCCTCCCACTCCTCTTTCTATTCTGGTTGTGCTGTTTTGTGAAGAGAGTAGTACACAGCGGTGTACGAGATCTTCAGTTTCTTGGCAATTTCTCGCATGGAATAACCTTCATTTCTCAGAACAAGAATAGACTGATGAGTTTTAGAAGAAAGACTTTGTTTCTGGCCATTTTGAGCCTGTAATCGAACCCACAAATGCTGATGCTCCAGATACTCAACGAGTCTAAAGAAGGACAGTTTTATTGCTTCTTTAATTAGCACGACAGTTTTCAGCTGTGCTAACATAATTCCAAAGGGTTTTCTAACTTGGATTAGCTAACACAACGTGCCATTGGAACACAGGAGTGATAATGGGCCTCTACACCTATGTAGATTTTCCGGCTACAATAGTCATTTACAACATTAACAATGTATACACTGTATTTCTGATCAATTTTATGATACTGTAATGGACAAAACATGTGCTTTTATTTAAAAAACCTGGACATTTCTAAGTGACCTCAAACTTTTGAATGATATTGTATATATACAATTACTTAAACCAAATATAAACTACGTAGACATGATAATGGACCTACATTCCTACAGTTTCTTGACTGTGTCCAGCTCTCTAATATTTACTGAAATGAAAGCTCGACAGTCACAGAACATATACAATTCCCAAAGCGATGGAAAGAGGAAAATTATTTTAAAAAATTTACAGTGAAGAAATATACAAAAAATTCAGTGCGGACTTCCAGAACGCATTGAATATCAAATGCAGCCCCCGGGGCAAAATTAGTTTCACACCCCTGGTCTAAATGGTACTGAACACTGTGTCGGTGGGCTTAGCAGGCCAGGCTGTGGATCGTTTCTGGCCTGATTTTGGGGGCTAGCAGATCCTGGCTACAGCATGATAGATGTGGCTCTGAACGCTTTCTCCTTACTGTGTGTCAGGCCCAGTTACCAGAACCCTGCGTCTCAATCACACTGGCCCACAGCTGGGAACTGTTCTGGGGCTGTGACAGGCCCATTCTTCACCAGGACAGAGTGGAGGTACAGTCAAACAGTCAGCATTACTAACAACCCCCCCCAGCTCAACTTACTGCAGTGCATGTACACAAAGTCCACATATACAGCACATGAATAATATATCTAACACATGCCATGAGTGTCTGTGTGTGTGTGTGTGGAGGAAAGGGGGGACCATCCTCAGTGAATAATATACAAATAATAATAGTGAAACATTTAAAAAGTTATCCTTTTTAGATAAAACTATACTAAATATATTTACGTCATCAAATAATTTAACCCCCTTCAGTCAATGTCCACAGCCCTGTGAAAATGAAATAGCATAATAAAATAATCCCCATCAAAATCCATAAATTTAAGCTTGGTGTCACGCCCTGGCCATAAAGTTGCTTTTTATTCTCTATTTTGGTTAGGCCAGGGTGTGACTAGGGTGGGCGTTCTATGTTCTTTTTTCTATGTTTTTGTATTTCTGTGTTTTTGGCCGGGTATGGTTCTCAATCAGGGACAGCTGTCTGTCGTTGTCTCTGATTGAGAACCACACTTAGGCAGCCTGTTTTCCCACTATGGGTTGTGGGTAGTTGTTTTGTGTATATTGCACCTTGCAGAACTGTTCGTTTGTCCAAGTATTCGTATTTATTAAAAGTATTATGAATACTTACCACGCTGCAACTTGGTCCTCTTCTCCTTCTCCCGACGACAATCGCTACACTTGGGCTGCATCGCAATCTACTGCATCTGCCGATGGTGCCCTTCCGCATCTGCGGTGAAAGGTGGCAGAGCTTGAGCGATGTTTGTCAGACCATGAGACATCCCGAAAATCGGTCTTCCCACTAAAAAAAGTCATCAGAGTCCGAACAGTTTTGCACACAAACTATTATGTTTTACGACCTCCACAAGCGTCACAGGACTCGTTTGAAGTCGGTACATCTGATTAGCCAACTTCTGTCTGTAGCATCTGAATCATTTGGGCTGCACACTAATGTGACCCCTCTGTGGAAAGGTGAGTATTTCATGAACATGTACATGTCGGTTGTTTTGCCTCACAAGACGAGCCTGAAGGTAGCCAGGTACCAGTTAAAGAAAATGAATGGAAGTATACATGAAGATAGTTTAGTGCCTAAAATAAGGGGTTAAATACATAAACAACAAAACAAAGTTTCCTGATCTTTCTTATAACTCTCAGATATACAGACATTTCAGAACAAACTTTTTTGACTCTTTATCCATGTATGAAGCTGCTATTCAATGCGTTTCTATTGGCTGATCAATGTTTTGTCAAATAATAATGAAAAAAAGCTTAGTAGTTGCCGCAACAGCACCTGTAGGGAGCTCATGGTTCTCACCCCCTTCCATAGACTTACACAGTATTTATAACAACTTCTGGAGGACATCCTCCAATCTAACAGAGCTCTTGTAGCATGAACTGATATGTAGTCCACCCAATCAAAGGATCAGAGAATTAATCTAGTACTGAAAGTATAAGCTACAGCTAGCTAATGTGGTGAGTAGTTGACTCAAAGAGAGAGAAAGACAATAGTTGAGCAAATTTATTTATTTAAATGAAGGAGAAGTGTCTTTTCCCCCCCAATTTCAGTTAGCTAGCGAATGCAGCTAGCAAGTTCAGCCTACTCAAATACCCAGCTCAAACAGAGAGGGATGCTATGTTAGCTAGCTGTCTATCCAAACCTGGAGTCAAGGTAAGTGTCACATGGTGGGAAAGTGACAGGTTATTTTGGATCTGGGTTTAATAAATAAGGCATGGCTACATTAGGTTAAGAATGCACTTTTCCTCTGTTTAGTTACAGTGACCATTCTCTGGCTCAGGAACACATTTGAAGCAAATGCAAGTTACAAGTTAATGAAACTACAAACAATCCAAAAAAACAAGAACCAAAAAGGGGACACAGTAGACGAGGCAGCCCAGGAGGCAGGCTTCCCTTTTCTTTAAACAGTTCATATCACAATCCCCAGTAGCCATGTGTTCTCACCAAAATCCCACCGCATGCTCTCTACAGACAGGGCTCCACCGTTCCTCTGGACTGCATCACTTCCGGTGGGTGGCCACCTAGAACACAAATACAGGGAGGTTTAATTGGAACTACCCATCCCGGATCCGGGATAATTGTCATCAACTACACTAATTAGCATAGCGCAACAGTCAAATAATCTTACTAGAAATATTCATATTCATGAAATCACAAGTGAAATATAGCGAAACACAGCTTAGCCTTCTGTTAAGGGCAGGGTAGCCTAGTGGTTAGAGAGGCAGTTAACTCACTGTTCCTAGGCCGTCATTGAAAATAAGAATTTGTTCTTAACTGACTTGCCTAGTTAAATAAAGGTAAAATAAAAATAATCATCCTGTCGTCTCAGATTTTGAAATTATGCTTTACAGCGAAAGCAAGACAAGCGTTTGTGTAAGTTTATCGATAGCCTAGCATAGCATTATGTCCAGCTGGCATGCAGGAAGCTTGGTGACGAAAATCAGAAAAGCAATCAAATTAACCGTTTACCTTTGATCTTCGGATGTTTTCACTCACGAGACTCCCAGTTAGACAAATGTTCCTTTTGTTCCATAATGATTATTTTTATACCCAAAATACCTCCATTTGTTTGTCACGTTATGTTCAGAAATCCCCCGGAAATAGCGGTCAAGACAACGGCGAAAAAAAATTCTAAATTATATCCATAATATCTACAGAAACATGGCAAACGTTTTTTATAATCAATCCTCGAGGTGTTTTTCAAATATCTATTCGATAATATATCAACCGGGACAGTTGGCTTTTCAGTAGGACCGGGAGGAAAAATGACTAACTCTCTCTTTTACGCAAGAATCACTCTGAGAGTCAGTTCTGTTATACTCACAGACAATATTTTTACAGTTTTGGAAACTTTAGAGTGTTTTCTATCCTAAGCTGTCAATTATTTGCATCTTCTAGCATCTGGTCCTAAGAAATAGGCCGTTTACTTTGGGAAAGTTATTTTTCCAAAAATAAAAATTGTGCCCCCTAGCTTCAAGAGGTTACAAGTAGGGTAAATACAATTTAACCAATGAGATTGCTTCCTGCATTAACAAGGTAATTAGTCACACCTGTGAGAATGTGACATAAGCTTTTGGTTTTATTAATGTATTGCCAAGGTGCCCGCTAATGTAACTGCTAAACTACTTGCTGACTCTGCACTGTCCTGCATGATTGTAGTGGGTTTACTAACACATTCGTTCTAGTAGCTATGTTGACAGCTATGAGGTTAGCTAATATGGTGACAACAATGTAGGCTGTGTGTAGATGTTAGCAGTTATGATATGAAGGTTTGGCTTGGAAAGGTTTTTTCGCCTGGTCACAGACATCTGATGTGTTGTGCACTGTAGTCTACAAGCATAGGGAAAAGGTGAGAAGAGGAGAGTGCGTAGATGCTAGAATGAATTCCACAAAGAGCAAAATGATCATGCTGTTTGTATGTGACTGCTATGAAAGTAAACTGTGTTTCCATGTGATCAGGGGTGTTAGAGCATTGGGCCAGTAACTGAAAGGTTGCTGGATCGAATCCCCGAGCTGACAAGGTAAAAATGTGTAGTTCTGCTCCTGAGCAAGGCAGCTAACCCACTGTCCCCCAGGCGCCGAAGACGTGGATGTTGATTATGGCAGCCCCCCGCACCTCTCTGATTCAGAGGACACATTTCAATTGAATGCATTCAGTTGTACAACTGACTAGGTATCCCCCTTTCCCTTTCCCTATTCATTCTGCCTATTCGGTCGAATAAAAATTTCTTAAACGGAAGCCAACATAACAAAACTGGGATTAACATACCTACATTTGTCCAATAGAAACTCTCATTTGCAACTGTTGGACTAATGATTACACCCTAGATCAGCAAATGCAGGCAACAGTGTGCAAGGGGGAATTGAATGTGTCAATGTCTGTCACCTTGATTACAAAAACATGTATTTCGACCTGTGCACCTACATTGTAAACTTTCATTCATAGGCTATTCATCATGATGTGTATAAGGACAATTTGAGTGTCATATATTAGCCTAAACATATTAATGTTACATTGAACTGGGTGAATGGAATATGAATGACAGTCATTCAATATGCTGCAATAAAAATGAGACCATGCTCATAACAATAAAAAAAATCCTCCCTCATGTTAAACATCACCAACCGCCTCAGATGATGAAGCACTAGCAAATGGGGTGGCAGGTAGCCTAGTGGTTAGAGCGTTGGACATGTAATCAAAAGGTTGCAAGATCAAATCCCCAAACTGACAAGGTGAAAGTCTGTCGTTCTGCCCCGTCATTGAAAATAAAATGTGTTCTTAACTGACTTGCCTATTAAAATAAACAAATTATTGACAAAAGGTGCTTTTCCTCAATTAGCGGACATGCTTGTTCCGCTTGTAGCGCCCAAACCCTGGTCAGTATCAATTGTGAGTGTATATTTAAAATTATTGACTCAAGACCTCTCTCACGCTTTCTTTCATACTATCACACTTCATGTCTCCAGTCCTCACAACATAATGAGGTGTTGTTGGCATGTGGATGCTAAGATACCGAGCAGATCTTGGTGAAGTTTTTTTTTGAGTCTCAGAGAATCACACAGGATTACCCCGACGCAGAGAACCCTCCACCCTCTGCCAGTCAAAACATTTTCATGTTTCTCACAGAGCAGAAAAATCCCCAGTGCACAAACAGAGCTCCACGTCACACAGAGTGCTCAGCACTCCTTCACAGAGCTCAAAGCTACATGAAGTCCTCAGCTCAGAGCTGCACCACAGGGCTCAGGGCATAATTCAACCATCACCAGTTTACTCATTTTCAACATACATATTTAAATAAAGGGAAGGTACTGCCCATAAAGAGGCTATGTGATTGTAAACTCCACACGTATATTTGTCTGAATCATGAATAAATGTCACTGCGTGATACAGTATGCACCAATTTCTTTGAGTTTATTTATGAGTTACAATCTATTTTTTCTACATTTGACCTTATGTACCTAAGTCTTTGTTCAAAATGCATCAAAGACATATTGTATCATCTACAACAGCCACAACTGTCCCACTCTATCCAGATTCCCTGATTCAGGAACTGCTGCTGAATACATGTCTAAATGTGTGCCCTGCTCCAGGAGGATGGGTGTGTGTTGATTTATGACTAAAGTTGGGAGATATCATTGTGCACATGAGATGTCCGAGAAGGGAGGAGGAGAGAAGAGAAGAAGAAGAAGAAGAAGACAACGACAAAGAAGAAGATTACATGCTTACTAATAAGGTCTGCTGTCTTGTGCAATTCAGGCGACTTAGCTGGCACTAGGGTGCTCTCGCTAGAAGGAGGATATAGGGCAGTGAAAAGAGGGGAAGAGGTGACTGGAGTAATGTAAATGTGGTTTAGAGAGGAAGTCAGGAGCAGCCGGTATAATCAGGAAAGAGGATTCCCATTAAACAGTGAAAACACTGCCAGCAATAATCAATGGTGAATGAAGTTCTTTGTGAGTGTTTGTGAGTTGCTGGAGGCCTTCGATCAGATGACTGCAGAAAACAACTCACCTCGGAGTGAATGGGCTTTGGATCAACTGGCTGGTTTCTTAGTCATTTTCATGTGTGTGTACATTTATACCATGGAGGAATAATCTAGCAATAGTCTCTTGCTCCTATGCAAATTCATTAATAAAAAGTTAGCAACAATTGTGCTATGTTTGGTGTTTCTTTTGAACATCTAATTCTCACAGACCAAGTCTTCAGTTTATGGCCCCAAGATTTAGCACCAGCGCCGAAGAGGGCAGCAGTGTAATCGCAATACAATGTGATTACTGAACCTGTACTCTCTGTGATTTATGATTGACAGTGAGAGGAGGCCTGTCCATGACTTCCTATGATACACATAATCCAGGAAACAGAGGGCCAAGACTGACCACCCCACAGAAGGGATGTGTGAGAGAGAAAGGAGAGGAAGAGAGAGAATCAAAGGGGGAAGGAGAGAGGGTGCCAAAGGGTCTGTCCAAGGAGGATATGGGGCATTATCCAGCAGCTGAAACAGATGTAGGATCTTAATTTGATCACTCTGTTGCAGGAGAACTTTCCTACAGTGCAGGACATTTAAAATGTGTGTATTTGAGGTTTAGAAAGGTTTAGAAAGGCTTCTGAAGATAATAATTTACGCTTTGAAATTTCAGACTTCATATTCCCTTACCAAAAACGTATCAACACCTACAAAAATGTCCAATTATTATAAACCACATAAAAATTCACATTTCCTGTTTCTGCAGGATTCTTTTCCTGCTGTTGCAAACTGGCTCAAATTAGGATCCTAGATATGTTTATGAGATACTCTTCATTGTCTTTTTTGATATTTAAAATGTAAGTTGTGGCCTCCCGAGCGACGCATCGGTCTAAGGCACTGCATTGCAGTGCTTGAGTTGTCACTACAGACCCGGGTTCATTCCCTGGCTGTATCACAACCGACTGGGACTGGGAGTGCCATAGGGTTGCGTACAATTGGCCCAGAGTTGTCTGGGTTTGGCAGGGGGATTAACTTGGCTCATCACGCTCTAGCGACTCCTTGTGCCGGTCTGGGCACCTGCAGGCTGTCGTCAGTTGAACTCTGTTTCCTCTGATATGGTGCAGCTGGGTTAAGCAGGCGGGTGTTAAGAAGCGCAATTTTGCGGGTCATTACTCGACCTTCGCCTCTCCTGAACCCGTTGGGGAGTTGCAGCGATGAGACAAGATCGTAATTGGATCACAATTTGGGAGAAAAGGGGTAAAATTAAATAATAAAATAAATTGTAAGTGGTTAATGGAATTACGCAATAGGCATGACTAAACAATGACCTTAAAAAGTAAAGTATGTCTCTCCACCTCAGATGCATGAATTGGTACTATTGTTCTACTTACATCAAATGCAATATGGAATCATAATAATACGTCACACTCTACCTCATCCTACTCCTCTGTTCCTCGGGTGATGTGGAGGTTAACCCAGACCCTGTGTGTCCCCAGGCGCTCTCATTTGTTGACTTCTGTAACCATAAAAGCCTCGGTTTCATGCATGTTAACATCACATGCATGCCTCCTCACTAAGTTTGTTTTACTCACTGCTTTAGCACACTCTGCCAACCCTGATGTTCATGCCATGTTTGAATCCTGGCTTAGGAAGGCCACCAAATATTCTGAAATTTCCATCCCCAACTACAACATTTTCCATCAAGATATAACTGCCAAAGATGGAGGAGTTGCAATATACTGCAGAGATAGCCTGCAAAGTTCTGTCATACTTTCCAGGTCTATGCCAAAATAGTTTGAGCTTCTAATTTAAAAAAATTCATCTCTGCAGAAATAAGTCTTTCACTGTTGTCGCCTGTTATAGACCCCTTTCAGCTCCCAGCTGTGCCCTGGACACCATATGTAAATTGATTGACACCCATCAATCTTCAGAGTTCGTTCTGTTAGGTGACCTAAACTGGGATGTGCTTAACACCCCGGCCCTTCTACAATCTAAGCTAGATGCCCTCAATAGCACCCAAATGATCAAGGAACCCACCAGGTACAACCCTAAATCCGTAAACATAGGTACCCTCATAGAAATTATCCTGACCAACTTGCCCACCAAATAAACCTCTGCTGTTTTCAATCAGGATCTCAGCGATCACTGCCTTATTGCCTGCATCAGGCCTTTCTAATCGACCTGGTTCAGGTACCCTGGAAGGATTTTGACCTCATCCTGTCAGTAGAGGATGCCTGGTTGTTGCCTGGTAATTTCCTCACCATCTTAAATAAGCATGCCCCTTAAAAAAAACATAGAACTAAGAACAGATAAAGCCCTTGGTTCACTCCAGACTTGACTGCCCTCAACCAGCACAAAAACATCCTGTGGCGTACAACAGTAGCATCGAATAGCCCCTGCGATATGCAACTTTTCAGGCAAGTCAGGAACCAATACACACAGTCAGTTAGGAAAGCAAAGGCCAGATTTGTCAAACAAAAATTTGCATCGTGTAGCTCTAACTCCAAAAAGTTTTGGGACACTGTGAAGTCCATGGAGAATAAGAGCACCTCCTCCCAGCTGCCACTGGACGGAGGCTAGGAAACACTGTCACCACCGATAAATCCATGATAATTGAGAATTTCAATAAGCATTTCACTACGGCTGACCATGCTTTCCTCCTGGCTACCCCCCCCACACACACACAGCTACTTGCCCAAGCCTCCTCAGCTTATCCTTCACCCAAACCCAGACAGCTGATGTTCTGAAAGAGCTGCAAAACCTGGACCCGTACAGATCAGATGGGCTAGACAATCTGGACCCTCTCTTTCTAAAATTATCCACTGCCAGTGTGGCAACCTCTATTACTAGTCTGTTCAACCTCTCTTTTGTATTGTCCGAGATTCCTAAAGATTGGAAAGCTGCCGCGGTCATCCCCTTCTTCAAAGGGTGTGACACTCTAGACCCAAACTGTTACAGGCTTATATCCATCCTGCTCTGCCTTCCTAAAGTCTTTGAAAGCCAAGTTAACAAACAGATCACTGACCATTTTGAATCCCACCGTACCTTCTCCGCTGTGCAATCCTGTTTCCAAGCTGGTCACGGGTGCACCTCAGCCATGCTCAAGGTATAAAACAATATCATACCCGCCATCAATAAAAGACAGTATTGTGCAGCCGTCTCCATCAACCTGGCCAAGGCTTTTGACTTTTGAATTCTTATTGACAGACTCAACAGCCTTGGTTTCTCAAATGACTGCCTCGCCTGGTTCACCAACTACTTCCCAGATAGAAGTTGGAGGACCTGTTGTCCGAACCTTTGGCAGTCTTTATGGGGGTACCACAGGGTTCCATTCTCGGGCCGACTCTTTTCTCTATATATATTAATGATGTTGCTCTTGCTGCGGGTGATTCCTTGATCCACCTCTATGCAGACGACACCATTCTGTATTCATCTGGCCCTTCTTTCAACACTGTGTTATCAAACCTCCAAACGAGCTTCAATGCCATACAACAGTCCTTCCGTGGCCTCCAACTGCTCTTAAATGCTTGTAAAGCTAAATGTATGCTCTTCAACCGATCAATGCTCGGACCCACCCGCCCGACGAGCATCACTAATCTGGATGGTTCTAACTTAGGTATTTGAAGATCTCCACATATTCTAGGTGTCTGGCTAGACTGTAAACTCTCCTTCCAGACTCACATTAAGCATCTCCAATCCACACAGCCCATCTGTAAATAGCCAATCCAACTACCTACCTCATCCACATACTGTTTTTATTTACTTTTTTTGCTCTTTTGCACACCAGTATTTCTACTTGCATCATCATCTGCACATCTATCACTCCAGTGTTAATTTGCTTAATTGTAATTTCTTTGCTACAATGTTCTATTTATTGCCTTACCTCCTTATTCCATTTGCACACACTGTATGTACATTTTCTATTGTGTTATTGACTTTTTGTTTTTCCCATGTGTAACTCTGTGTTGTTGTTTTTGTTGCACTGCTTTGCCAGGTCGCA
>NW_027016545.1:491352-500000 GCF_036934945.1 Oncorhynchus masou masou | reverse complement strand
GGGTCCGGGACCTGGACCCACCTAGCGACACATACTCAATCCTGTCTGGGTGGAACTAGCTCAGAGCTGGTGGTCCAGATATTCCGATGGTGTCCCAGAGGAATTCCAGGAGGATGGGGTGGTCGACAGCGTCAAACGCTGCTCTCAAGTCCAGGAGGATCAGGAGACATGGAGTGCCTGCATCAGCTGCCATCAGCAGGTTGTTGGTGACCCTGAGTAGGGCTGTTTCAGTACTGTGGTGTTGGCTGGAAACCTGACTGGAACTTCTCAAACAGGATATTCTGATTGAGATGATGGTCCTGGAGCTGTACAGACACCACTTTTTCCAACACCTTGGAGAGAAAGGGGAGGTTGGGTATTGGCCTGTAATCGGTTAGCACTTCTGGGTCTAAGGTGGGCTTCTTCAGAAGATCGCTGATGACAGTGGAGCAGGGCTTTTGGAATAGGATCCAAGGTACAGGAGTAGGTTGTCATTAATACCTCCCTGGGTCAAGGAAACAGGAGAGGGGCTGAGGTGGCGTTCGTGGAGGGTCGAGGGCAGGAGGAGACAGAGTAGTAGAGCAGGAGATGAAAGATTTGATGTTGCTAACCTTTGTTTAAAAAAAAAGTAAATGAAGCTGTTACACTGCTCTTCTGCTGTCTCCATCTGGGACTGGGTTTTCAAAAGATGGTTTATGGTGGGAAACCAGTGCTTTGAGTTTCCAGGATTTTTATTGATGAGGTTGAAGTAGAACGTTGACCGCACCTCTTTCATGGCCTTGGAATAGGCTGTATGGTGCTCTTGAAAGGCCCATTTGTGGACAATGAAGTCGTGAGTTTCTGAGATGCTGTTCCATGATGCGACTCGTGGATTTTGTTTTTCTCAGTTCTGGAGTAAACCAGGGAGCTAAGCGAGCGAATGCGATGTCCAATGTTTTTATGGAGGTCAAGCACACTGCTCAGGGATTGGTTGTAAACCTCCACAGTTTCATTCACTGATGAAAAAGCTGGAGGAGACAGGTTCAAGATGTCCTCTGACAAGCTGGCTGGGTCTATTTTTCCAGTTCTGGAAACACGTGCTTGGACTTGGTTAAAGGGGAAGGAAGTCCAGTGCGACAACCTTGCGGTCAGACACACTAAGGTCATATACCTGCATGTCGTTGATTGGGGCAGAGTCCGTGATGACCAGGTCAAGTGTCCCCACAGGTGTGCGTGGTGGCATCAACAAGTAGCTTCAGGTCAACTCAAACTCAGCAGTAGTGACATGAGGGAGAGTCAACGTGGATATTGAAGTCTCCTAGAATCACAATGTTGGCTGAGGTGGAGTAGAGCGTTTGGATTTTACAGCGAGACGTACAAAAGAGCACAGTTCAGGCAGGTGGGACCTTTTCAGTTCAACTTGGCATATGATGGCCATGCCAGTCCTGAGGAAGGTGGGCATGCCTTATTTATGGCTGAGTAGACCCCAGGCTGATGCCAGGTTTCAGTTAGGCACATGTCAAGCTCCTTGTCTACTAGGTGGTTGTGCAGCAGGAGGGATTTATTAGTGAGAGATTAGTGATTAGTGAGACAATAAATAGTTCCATTCTGATAGGCAAGGGAGCTGTAGATGGAACAGGAGCTGCATGAAGTGTCTGAAGAGGTACTGAAATCCACTCTGCGTTTTCAGATTTGCCTTGTGGGTCTCGCGGTGTTTCCAACTGCCTGAGGAGCAGTCCGCAGAGACGTGGCCAGTGTCTTTTGTCATCCATCTCCGGTGGGCATGTTGTACTGCACTCACTGGGAGTGCACACACAACACTTTAGTTTGAGTAATAGTTTCCTAACCCCTTCTGTGTAGTGAATGAGGGTTGCTGCCGGTTCTGAGTCTTTGTTCCAGCCCGAAAGAAAATGAGATGAGGCTCTTTGAAGATTTAGGCTGGTTTTCGAATCCGAACAATTAGCTAGTTGATTAAAGGAGTTGATAAAAAAATAAACCTACTTGTTGGTAAAAATAAATGTGTTCAATACTTGATTAGCTATAAAAAAAAAATATATATTAAAAACAATGCACATAATATGAACAAATAAAACAAATCGTTACGGATACATTAGCAGGAGTAAACTACACATGCTGCCATTAGGCGCCATGGCAACCAAAAAGTACAGGGGTTCATCCATTTTTAACCTCCTGAGTGCTCCGATTTGGAAGTTTGACGAAGTTCTACCCGACTTTGATAATGTTACAGCCTGTATATACTGTACAGGAGAAGTGTTTTGACTCCTGGAGATGGAGTTTTTAATCTTACATAAAGTCTGTGTTCAGTGAAAGATAATGGGCTGCATGCTAGACTTGAACATGGTTATAATGAAGACCGAAATAGACGCTAGACGGTAGGGTTACTAGTTTGTTCTTCTCTCTGTCTCTCTGTCTCCAGCCTTTTGACATCTTTTTTTTCCTTTCCCCTTGTTAAAGCTGAGCTCATATATTGCATACTGTTAATGAGATCATATCAACAATGTCTCGCTTGGCTGTACATGGAACATTTCAGCAGTTTTATGCTTATATAGCCAGTTATGTGGTGCGGTTTATGGTATTACAGCCTGGAAGCCCTGCATAAAGGCAAGATTAGTTTGCAAATGTTTCAGTGGGAGTACGCCAGTGAGGTGCGACGAATGAATGGGTTTATATGAATGTGTTGGATAGATAACCTGCTCTTAAGGACGACAGAACTTCGGTAAAGATCAAATCAAAGTTTATTTGTCACGTGCGCTGAATACAACAGGTAGACCTTACAGTGAAATGCTTACTTACAGGCTCTAACCAATGGTGCAGGGGAAAAAGTGTGTGTGTGTGTGTGTGTGGTGGGGGGGGGGGGGGGGGGGTGTGTAAGTAAAGAAATAAAACAACAGTAAAAAGACATTTGAAAAAAGAGTAGCAAGGCTATATACAGACACCTGTTAGTCAGGCTTATTGAGGTAGTATGTAGGTATCGTTAAAGTGACTATGCATATATGATGAACAGAGAGTAGCAGAAGCATAAAAAGAGGGGTTGGCAGGTGGTGGGACACAATGCAGATAGCCCGGTTAGCCAATGTGCGGGAGCACTGGTTGGTCGGGCCAATTTAGGTAGTATGTACATGAATGTATAGTTAAAGTGAATATGCATATAAGATAAACAGAGTAGCAGCAGCGTAAAAGAGGGGTTGGGGTGGGGGGAGCAGACAATACAAATAGTCCAGGTAACCATATGGTTACCTGTTCAGCAATACGCTTTGTCGTGCCCACTTCATGACTGTCTTGGTGTGTTTGGACCATTCTAGTTTGTTGTTGATGTGGAAACCAAGGAATTTGAAGCTCTCAACCTGCTCCATTACAGCCCCATCGATGAGAATGGGGACGTGCTCGGTGCTCCTTTTCCTGTAGTCCACAATCATCTCCTTAGTCTTGGTTACATTGAGGGATAGGTTGTTATTCTGGCACCACCCGGCCAGATCTCTGACATCCTCCCTATAGGCTGTCTTGTCGGTGATCAGGCCTACCCCTGTTGTATCGTCAGCAAACTTAATGATGGTGTTGGAGTCGTGCCTGGCCATGCAGTCGTGGATGAACAGGGAGTACAGGAGGGGACTGAGCACGCACCCCTGGGGAGCTCCAGTGTTGTGGATCAGCGTGGCAGATGTATTGCTACCTACCCTCACCACCTGGGGGCGGCCTGTCAGGAAGTCCAGGATCCAGTTGCAGAGGGAGGTGTTTAGTCCCAGGATCCTTAGCTTGGTGATGAGCTTTGAGGAGACTATGGTGTTCAACACTGAGCTGTAGTCAATGAAAAGCATTCTCACATAGGTGTTCCTTTTGTCCAGGTGTGAAAGGGCAGTGTGGAGTGCAATAGAGATATCATCATCTGTGGATCTGTTTGGGCGGTATGCAAATTAGATTGGGTCTAGGTTTTCTGGGATAATGGTGTTGATGTGAGCCATAACGAGCCTTTCAAAGCACTTCATGACTACAGACGCGAGTGCTACGGGTCTGTAGTCATTTAGGCAGGTTGCCTTTGTGTTCTTGGGCACAGGGACTATGGTGGTCTGCTTGAAGCATGTTGGTATTACAGACTCAATCAGGGACATGTTGAACATGTCGGTGAAGACACCGGTCAGTTGGTCAGCACATGCCCGGAGCACACGTCCTGGTAATCCGTCTGGCCCCGTAGCCTTGTGTATGTCTTACTCATGTCGGCTACGGAGAGCGTGATCACACAGTCGTCCGGAACAGCTGATGCTCTCATGCATGCCTCAGTGTTGCTTGCCTCAGTGATTTAGCTCATCTGGTAGGCTCGTGTCACTGGGCAGCTCGCGGCTGTGCTTCCCTTTGTAGTGTGTAATAGTTTGCAAGCCCTGCCACATCCGTCGATTCAAACTTAGCCCTGTATTGACGCTTTGCTTGTTTGATGGTTCGTCGCAGGGCATAGCGTGATTTCTTGTAAGCTTCCGGGCTAGAGTCCTTCACCTTGAAAGAGGCGGCTCTAACCTTTAGCTCAGTGTGAATGTTAACTGTAATCCATGGCTTCTGGTTGGGGTATGTACGTACAGTCACTGTGGGGACGACGTCCTCAATGCACTTATTGATAAAGCCAGTGACTGATGTGGTGTATTCCTCAATGTCATCAGAAGAATCCCGGAACATGTTCCCGTCTGTGATAGCAAAGCAGTCCTGTAGCTTAGCATCTGCTTCATCTGACCATTTTTTTATAGACCGAGTCACTGGTGCTTCCTGCTTTAATTTTTGCTTGTAAGCAGGAATTAGGAGGATAGAGTTGTGGTCGGATTTACCAAATGAAGGGTGAGGGAGAGCTTTGTACGCGTCTCTGTGTGTGGAGTACAGGTGATCTAGAATTTAAGCATAGGATATTACAGTTTTTGATGTCCCGTTGGTAGGATATTCGTGATCTTACCTCGTCTAGTTTATTGTCCAATGATTGCACGTTGGTGAGTAATATTGACGGTAACGGCAGCTTTCCTAGTTGTCTTCTCCGGGTCCGGACGAAGCATCCGGCTCTTTGTCCTCTGCGTCGCTTCTATTTGCGAATAATTGGGATGTCTGCCCTGTGGGCTGTTTGGAGAATATCGTGTGAGTCCTGCTTGTTGTTGTTGAAGAAATCTGTGTCTAATCCGAGGTGAGTGATTGCTGTCCTGATATCCAGAAGCTCTTTTCTGCCGTAAGATACGGTTGCAGAAACAGTATGTACAAAATGATTTACAAATATTGTGAAAAAAACCCGCATAATAGCACAATTGGTTAGGAGACCGTAAAATGGAGGCCATTCCCTCCGGCGCCATTTTTTTTGTTGATTCCTATTTCCCTCGATGGCAAGGAACCATGCACTGCACACTGATACCAACATTTTACAAACAATACGATACCAGGCCACGTATCACGACACCAAGTAGTAATGTGATACCACGGTGGGGGAAAAATCAGTGGCCAAGCATCCTGTTCTCCCCCTCACCCCGGACGCTTGTTCACATTACAACACATTGAATTTGACTTCATACTGTTCAGTGTATAATGGAATACTGCATAGAATGACTGATTTGCTCATATTTGCAAAGGTCTTCCCGGAATATTCATTAGTGGAGGCAGGTGAAGGGAGGATGGCTCATAGTAATGACTGGAACGGCGCAAATGGAAAGGCATCAAACAAATAGAAACCATGTGTTTGATGGAGCCCGTCCTCCCCTATTAAGGTTCCACCAACCTCCTGTGATATACAGTCATAAGTACCTGCATGTGAGTAAGGGGAAAACACCTCATGAAACCTTCTTTACTCTTCAGTTAACACAGACACACGCACACACACTCTCCCTCTCTTCCTCTCTCTGTCTCCCTCACTCTCATGAACACACACCACTCTTTCTCCCACAAACACACACTGCTCCCAACTTTTGAAACGTTAGGCACCAAACTGACTTTAAGGAGCATCAGAAAGAAATAGATTGTTCTAGATAGTTTAGGCTTACATTAGCCCTAAATGAATCCTACCTTTTGAAGCAGACCCTTTTCCTTTCTTCCTGTGCCAATCAAATTTGCCTAAACCTACTGTCAAATTACCAGGTTGTTAGCTCGCTAGTTAACATTACTGAACAACATTGTTTGTTATCACACCAATATTTAGCGACTCGGGATTACTTTAATTAAAACGGCCCACGTTACGGTTTGTGAAATGATATAAAAAGGCATCTGGGGTAATATGGGTATTATTATGTTTTTTATAATTTAGGCTAGGAGACAGCCATTTTCTTTGCTCTAAAGCTGCAAGTATGCCTGTCGCCAAGTGGTGCTCCATTTTCCCACTGACACTGAGGCTGCATGACAGTGAACTTGCAAAGTCCACTCAGACTGGTCTGTGCTCTTGGTTATAACAGGCAATTAATTATACAATGTATCAAAATTGTTGCTTTGCACACTGCTCCAATGTAACAAATGTACAAATCTAACAACAGAAGACTGATCTGGGTCTGCATCCCCGCTCGACATCACGGCTAAATTATTTACACACAAAAAACTGGCGGAGGAATAGACCCGCGTGAAGAGAGGACGGAGAGAAGCAGGTGAGTTCAGGCACTCCATGCTTTGGCCGTGCAGCATTTATTGTGATATGGCCTCTGCAGAAGGCAGGATATTTATGCTTCGCAGCGCAGAGCTGTTTTTTTTTCAAATACATTTTTAATTTAACCTTTATTTAACTAGGCAAGTCGGTTAATAAGAACAAATTCTTATTTTACAATGACGGCCGACCCTGGCCAAACCCTCCCTTAACCCGGAAGACACTGAGTCATATGTGCGCCGCCATATGGCCTGTTGAGCATAGCTGTTGTCAAGGAAATTACTTTGTGTTATACAGGACCTCCCGCCCCCACCTACCATCAACCAATCATGCCAATCATGCCCAAACATTGGGAGGCGCAGAGCAGTGCGGTACAGAGTAAAATTTGACCTCTGCATGCCTCCGGAGGCTCCACAATTGTGTCACACCCTCCATACGGAGCCACTGACTACATTTTAGGATCAAGCATAAATTGTCTCTGAGGGGTCGGGCATGTAGGGGATGCGTCTGGCTGATTACAGCTGCCATGTGATAAGCGCTTATAAGTGAAGTGGATATTATTGGATCTGCGCATGCAAGAGACTAGAGACTTGCTTAAATTCAACTGAATTCATAAAACAAAATTGACTTTCTAAACATTTCATAACAGGCGCCAACCGGTTCTTTAGATCGGTAGGGCTGAAAAACTTGGTAGTATCATATGAAAATCAAATTTTATTCATCACATACACATATTTAGCAGATTTTATTGCGGGTGTAGCGAAATACTTATATTCTGAAATGTTGGTATCATGGTGTTTTGGTACCGTGGTATTACCGTGGTACTGGTATACCGTACAACACTGCACACCATTTGCTGTCGTGTGCCCTGCCTGTCATATCATTTGCTAGCACACGGTAACCATGCTCTCCTTTGCTGATGTTCATGCCAGATATCATTATCATCTGGTCTGGATGTTGCCAAGCTATCCCGAAACCATCTTTTGGCTTGTTGTGCTCTCTCTTACCGTGTGAGTGACATAGCCCTGGTAGTCAGGCCCTTAACACGAGCCTCCTCTCCTTTTCAGTCTGCTTTGTCTCAGAGGGCCAATCCACCATTAACCTTCCTTTACCAGGCATATGTCACACCTGCATCTCACTTTCAAACTAAATACGCTGGCTTATCACCCTCCCTCGACCCCTCCTTATTTGTGAAACTCAGGCTGACAGGCTCGTGTTGGTGTATGTGGAGATTGCAGGGCTCGACCCAGGCAGAGACGAGCGCTAGGCGCGAGCTAATTTGTTTCAAGGTGAACGAGGCCCAGTCAGGCTGCTGGACTCAGCGTGATGCCTACCCTCTCTCCCTCTGTCTCCCCCACTGCTTCAGTAGGGAGGGAGAATAAACTTTCAAGCTGCCGCCTGCCCACCTGCTGTCTATAAAGGCCAAGCAGCTGTGGAGAGAACTTTCTGGAATGCCAGTCTACCCACGTCTGACTGTGCTGTGAAGAACAACTTCTTGCTAAGACTACATATAACCTACTGTACAGTATGTAACGGCAAAGAGATGACTTACCGTTGCATACAGTATATGCAGCCAAAGCTTAGCTTTTGACTACGTGAGGAGAACTTGTATGACCATGATGGTCCATAAGTTTATTACAGGTATTATGGTTGGGTGGTCAACGCATATCTCCTATAGGAGGGAGTCCTACTAATAGCTTATTATAAATGTGTTCACACCTACAGCATTATTTTTATTCTTTAGCCAGCCGGTGTTACCCAACGAGGTCTTGTTAACTTAACATTTCATAATGGAATCTTGTACTTGACATCAATCATTTCATCCGTTGCCTGTGTGCTGCTTCTTTCTCTGGGAGAACAGTGTAGTCAAGCTTGGCTCTGCTTCCCCGCTGCTCACTGTCGCTAGTGGCAGATGGCGATACAGTATTTTTCGTTCAAACGCCTGTTCCACATGTCAAGGTAAAAAAAACAACTTGCAGCGTTGTTAGACATGTCATATTTCACAATAATGCTTTGTGATCTGGAGGACGGCCTTTTGCATCCTCCTAAAGGTCCAAATGTGTAGTCTGTACCCTTACCGATTATC